>NC_137771.1:18229187-18416753 GCF_963455305.1 Plecotus auritus
TCATTGATAGGCTGCCTCTTGCATGCCCCCCACTGGGGATCCAGCCTGCAACCCAGGCATGTGCCCTTGACTAGAATCGAACCTGGGACCCTCCAATCTGTAGACTGACGCTCTATCCACTGAGCCAAACCAGCCAGAGCTCCAAGGGCTTTTTTTAAATGTTCATGTCATTTCATCCCTATAACTGCCCTGTACTGTTTTTTGTATTGTGTTGCCCATCTTACAGATTAGAAAACCGAGGCTCAGAGAGGTGTGAAGTAACTTGCCTAGTGTTACCACCAAGTAATAGATTTGAAATTAAAATTTCATTTGCCTCCAAAGCTCATCCTCTTAAGCAATATGCTGTATTATCTTCATGATGATGGTGGTGATGTGGTGATAGTTATAATATTTTAAGTACCTACTGGGTACTGGACAATTTATTTGCCCCCTTATGTTTCCCCCATATTATAGTAGTAGAAACTGCTATTGCATATGTTACACTTTTAGGCTAATAAATATAAGTGCCAGAGTTAGAAGGTATTAGAAATTCTTACATTGCAGTATTCTTTCAATTTATTTGTCCTTTTATTCTCTTTCCTATTTTAAGGTCAATATCATAATGTTTTTCTGACTACTATCAGTATTAACAATTAAATGTTGCCTGAGTATTTCTTCGCTTTGTTTTCTTACTGATGCCTTAGCATTGTCATTTTCTTATTTGCTACCTTTGCTTTTTTTTTTTTTTGTATCAAAGCAGATAATGGGGTTAAGACAATGCGGGTGGGGGAGAGAAGCTACCTAAGAAAAGGCAAAAGGAAAGCCCAGGTATAGAAATCTTCCTGTGACCTCAGTTTGGAGAACAAGGATTTAAACTAAAAGGTCCGTGTTTTGGGTAGCTCTTATTTGTTGAAGGAATATTAGGGCTTCAGCACTTAAAAAGTTGGTGACATAAGACACAGGATTTGACCTTACTAGCTTTAGTTTTCTTATCTGATAATAGAGTAAATCATATATTCTTCACAACACATGGTTAGTTGTGATGATGATGAAATGAAATAACCTACATAAAACTCCTTAATATAATGCTCAAATTGTTAGTTCCCCATTTTATCTTGAAGAGTTAGTGAAATAATCCAGAGCATGTGGCCAAACACTGGTAAGTTTGTGTTATGTGTGGCTTTTTTACATTTAGAAAATTTAGTGTTAACATACACAGGCATGTATGTAAATAAAAATTCATGTAGTATTCTTAATGATGCCTATATGTAAATTATATCAATGAAAATGAAATATCAGTATGTAAACTGGACTCTTGGTTGCTGCATGTGGTTAGCTGATATGTCCATGTATTATACCAAAAATGTGGGACCACTGCTTTGTATTCCCCAAGATCAAATATGGTTATAGAGCTGTGGCAAAAAAGACAAATATTGTATAATATCTTCCAAATATTTATATCAAGTTTACTATCTTAGTAAGCAAAGTGTTCAGAAACATTTCTTTTTATTTTTAGAAAAAGTATATTCAACCTAAAATAACATTCCTAATGTTATTAATTCCCAGTATGTAGATCTCTTTCTGATTTGGATATGCCACTCAGAGGTAGAAATACAATTTGAGAGCAAGCAGGGAAATGTGAGAACAGTCTGATACTTTTCGGTCAAGCCTGTATCTAAAACATACCTTTAAATGGATGTCTGCTCCCATTAGCCTGCTATGCGAAACCCTGGTGGTTTTTTGTGTGATTAAATTTGTAAGTTCTTTGGTAGGCTCTTGCGTAAGCTCCCTTTCTTCTGTGTCTCCAGCCTGGAGAGCAGGAACCAAGCTCAGTATCAGGAAAAGTAGGTGTGGACTTTCAGGGCTTGCCGCTCAGCAGCTAGAATGTGGTTGGCAGTCTCCTCCCCTTCCTGCACTTCTGCTCTTCACAGTGTGCACCCTGGAATGACAGGCATTCCTGTGTGAAGAGAGCCAGCGTGAAGACGTTTTTGTAAGAACCTCCAGTGCCCAGGCCGGGATACAGGGAAAGAGAAACTCCGGCAGATTGACCTCATGCCATTTCCTGATGTTTGGCAGTGACACTGAGAGAGGAGTGCGCGTCCCCTCCTTATGTGGATTTATCTTTTAAGGAAAGTTCGCTTTGGTCCGGGACAGTTTGTTGTCGTGAGATACATCAGACAATATAATCATGGGGCAAGCTGATGTCTCCAGACCGGTAAATCCAGATGCAATTGGTGAGTAATAAAAGGCAAAGAAATAAAATCTTGACAGACAAGGCAGATCTACAGATGAAGTTGAATATTTTAAAGGGATTTGAATGTAAGGAATTTGATGCTTATAACTTTGGACATTTATAACTTTGTGAAGAATAAATGAAAACATATCAGTTATTTTTCACTTAGTTGTATTAATCTACCACACATAGTTTTGTTTTACTTGGTTCCTTTGGAGTTCTTTTTATATATAATATTGCTAGGAAACCACCTGTTAATTTCTTGACTTTGCAGATAATAAGTGCTATACAAACTCGTATTTAGAATTCAGTGGTGTTTTACTAGTATTTTACAGGGCTTGGGCAATTGATAGATATATATGGTGTAGAACTAGACCTGTTGACTTCTATAAACAGGACCATTTTAAAGAGTTGATTTAATTTTTTAGACTGATTTATACAATTTCCAAATAAGTCTCAGGCTTTTTCCATTGTGCTGGTGTTTCCATTTCTCATGAGACAATACTTTGGTATAAATATTTCTGAAGTCAGTACTTTACATTTGCAATGTTATTATCTCAGAGATAGCTAGAGATCCGGCTGATAATTGTGAGTGTAGCTCAGAGTTTCAAAGCTTTTAAGTGAAGTGGAAGTCCATTGTTACTGAAGACTTATTTTTCCAAACTTCTGAGCTTTTGTATAAGATGAAGATAGAAAGGAAGGAAGAAGAAATTTAAATGGATGTTCATTAAACAGTTGTTAACATTAATCTATTTTTTAAAAAGATGTATACTTTTTTTTTTTTTACACTTAGGAAGCAGCAGAAAACATGTTCAGTCCTAGGCTGCCTTTTTTTTTTTTTCTTCAAAAATGAAAAATGGGGGTGACTTTAAAGAAAAGTATAAAAGAGTGGGGAACACAGGTTAACACTCCCAAATGTCTCATGATTTAATGTGATTTAGTTTCTAAAGGTAAGTTTTCTCCTGAGAACTTGCCAGATGAAATTCCTACAAAGTATTTTTCATGTTTTACTGAATCTGAGGCACATGGATTGCAAAGTGAGTCATTTAGCAATAGATTTTTAACACTGAAGTCAGGACTTGACTCACTTTACCTTCCTTGATCACCAGGGCTAGGTCCATATCAATTCACTAACTCAAAAAAAAGTTTTATAAATCGAGAAAGTTGTAGAAAAGAATATAAAGGACCCTCTGGGGCCACTATCCAGCTTTAGAAATGAAATCTAAAACAGAGATATGTCCCACTCTATCTTACCCCTTGCTCTGTGTCCACATTCACTTATGACATTTTGAGCCTTTGCTCTCAGAGATAACCACTCTCCAGAATTTGGTGATATTAGGCCCAGCCATTGTGGCTTAGTTATTGAGCATCAACCTGTGAACCAGGAGGTCATGGTTTGATTCCTGGTCAGGGCATATGCCCTGGTTATGGGCTCAATCCCCAGTGTGGGATGTACAGGAGGCAACCGATCAATGATTCTCTCTCATCGTTGATGTTTCTATTTCTCCCTCCCCCTTCCTCTCTGAAATCAATAAAAATATATATAAAAGAAAAAATTTGGTGAGAATAGTTTTGGGCCAATAAATTCTCTTGTGGTTTCAAAGATTAGTTCTTTATTAACAAGTATAATAAGGACCTAAATAATGCTAGGCATTTATTTATGAGATGGAAATGAGAGTCTTTGAAAAGCAAGAAATGGGTAAGCAGGTATAACTTAATGATGGGTGGTGATATTTATGACGAAAGCCCATCTAACATCTATATACTACACACAAAAATTCATTTGAGTAGATAAAGTTTGATATTTCTTATGCTTCTAAAGAAAAATGAGAAATCAAATTCATAAATTTTTCTAACTACCAAGTATCCCTAATAAGAGACTTCTAAAGAAGAAATAGAAGTCACTCAAGTATCTAACAAAAATTTTTATATTCTCTCTAGATTTAATTTGGGGGTTTTTATTTCCTATTACCTAGATAATTTCTAGGTGACTATAAGCTATTTTCATGGACAGACTCTGTTTATATTATTTATAATTTAGGATGTACTAGTGTTCTATTCGAGCAAATCAGGATTGGGTCATGAAGGTTTAACATTGACAACTTTGGGGACTTATACCATTATTTTAAAGGCTTTTACCAAACATAACAATTTTTAATGAAATTCAAAAAGCATTTCAATGGGTAAGGATTCTGAAAAGTCTTATCAGATTCTTTGAAAGGATGCATGTCCAAAGTAAATTAAGACATAAATAATTTGTTTATGTTTCTAGGCCTGTAATATGGTAATAAGTTTTGAACTTTAAAATTGATAGTACTAGTTTTGGGCAAACCAAGTGATGTAAAATAAGTTACTGAATATATTGAATTTATTTATTATTTTTAAGGCACTGTGAATGTAATAGTAAACCATGTATAGGTATAACTCATATCTAGTTGAGAATTTAAAAAATTAAATTCAAAATATTAATAAATTTGTTTAAGATAAACATATTTTTTTCTAAGTTAGTTGACTCCCTTGACTTATGATGGATATCCAGAGCTATTAACTAAGAAGAGTCTGCTTTCAAACAAATAACCTTTGTCTGAGACTCATATGCAAATTTTTTAAATATATTTTATTAATTTTTTACAGAGAGGAAGGGAGAGGGATAGAGAGTTAGAAACATCGATGAGAAAGAAACATTGATCAGCTGCCTCCTGCACACTCCCCACTGGGGATGTGCCCGCAACCAAGGTACATGCCCTTGATCGGAATCGAACTTGGGACCTTTCAGTCCGCAGGCTGATGCTCTATCCACTGAGCCAAACCAGTTAGGGCTCATATGCAAATTTATGAGCTGTTATGTCAATACCTAACTAAAGTTTTTACCATAGAATCTTTTTAACAACTGGTGAACTAATTGAGTAATTGAGTGAACTGCTGAGTAGGAATTTATGCTGTAGTGTTTATTCAAGGAAATAAGTAGTCATCCTCAGAAGTTCATATTTTAAAAATTATCCTTAAGTGAAATATGTCCATAGGAGAAAGTCTGTAGATTTACTCAGATAAAACTTTCAGCCCAGCCAGTGAGGCTCAGTGGTTGAGGGTTGACCTATGAACCAGGAGGTCATGGTTCGATTCTGGTCAGGGTATATGCCTGGGTTGCAGGCTCAGTCCCCACTGTGGGGCGTGCAGGAGGCAACGATCAATGATTCTCTCATTGATGTTTCTCTCTCTCTCTTCCTCTCCCTTCCTCACTGAAATCAATAAAAATGTATTTTTTAAAACTTTCCAATAATGCTTCGTAGTTCTCTATCAACATAAAAGCTGTTTCTATGTTTACTGGAATTCTTTACTTTGTATCATATTAAAACAACCAGTGCACATGTTCTTAAATTAGGCACAAGGCCAAAGAATTTTAATAACCTCTCCCCAGCCATTTAGTCTGGAACTTTCCTTCTCTTTGCCTTCCATTTCCTATCTCTAGCTTTTTTCTTTTCTTCTTTTTTGACTCTTCACATACCTTTTATTAATTAATTAGCCTCTTTTTTTCTGCTTTTCTTTTACATAGGAATTTATTGTTTTAAAAGATACTGTATTATAATATTTCCACTTACTTACATTTTTTTTTCCATTGTCACTTGATTCATTTTGCTCTGAAATCTATACATGATAATAGGAGTAATTCTGAGAGTGCTGATTTCAAAATGTATCATTCTTTCGAGGCAAAATTAGTAAGGAGACTGATGGATGAATAACAGTATTAACATAGGAATAAATAGTAGATGGGTTAATTAAAAATAAACTTCATAGGACTTTAAAGAAAAACACTTGGCATTATTTAGTTATCAGAGGTATTGGAGACATATCTCATATCTATATAGGTCTAACAATAAATGCTTTCTTCTAAGAAAGAAGGAACCGGCATACTTTCCGCATAAAATCCAGGAATGAGGAGGAAGCGATAGTATAGGATCCTGTCGTGGACTCCTTAAAGAATTTTCTGTTTTTCGAATGTGGAATACCAATAAAAAATTATCCACTCTTTCTGCCCCATTGGATTTTCTGATAACCTGTTGTCACAAGAATGTGTCCTTCTTTCTTCTTGCAAGTAAAACTTTGGGAAGTTTAAGGGTTTTTTTGTTTTGTTTTTAATGAGAGAATATATTATATTCTAGCACCTCACTACAAAAACTTATTCTCGCCCGGGCCACTGTGGCCCAGTTGGTTGAAGTATCATCCTGTACACCAAAGAGTGGTGGGTTCAATTCCCAGTCAGGGCACATACCCAGGTTTCAGATTCAATCCCCAGTGGGGACTCGTGCAGGAGGCAACCCATTGATGTTTCTCTCTGTAAAATCAATTTAAAAAAAACCTTACTATTAACTTGGAATTTTTATCAAAAAAGTATATATCTCGCCCTAGCTGGATTTGCTCAGTGGATAGAGCGTTGGCCTGCACACTGAAGGGTCCCAGGTTCGATTTCGGCAAAGGGTACATGCCCTTGTTGCAGGCTCAATCCCAAGTAGGGGGTGTGCAGGAGGCAGCCAATCAGTGATTCTCTCTCATCATTGATGTTTCTGTCTCTCTCTCCCTCCCCTTTCTCTCTGGAATCAATAAAAAAATATATAGCCCTAGCTGGTTTGTCTCAGTGGATAGAGCGTCAGCCTGCAGACTGAAGGGTCCCAGGTTTGATTCTGGTCAAGGGCACAAGCCTGGGTTGCGGGCTCGATCCCCAATAGGGGGCGTGCAGGAGGCAGCTGATCAATGATTCTCTCTCATCATTGATGTTTCTATCTCTCCCTCTCCCTTCCTCTCTAAGATCAATAAAAATATATTTAAAATATATATATATATATATATATATATATATATATATATATATATATTTAAAAGTGTATATATCAAGTTGCCAAGGGTAAAGCAGCATCACTACTTGATGCAATTATGGTCAGAAAACTGTTTTCCCAGAGTTTGAACCTCAGGACTAATTGTACCTGCAAGAACATTACATAGAAAGACCTTCTCCCTGACTATCAATTCTGTTTCCCAAAGGTCAGAACTATGCAGTACTTCCAAGGAAAGTTATGGGCCTGAACTAGACAAAGCCTGCTTTGTTCATTAGTGACAGCTTTTGCTTTAATTCTGTTGCAGTTTCCTAAAACAGTTCTTTAAATCCAATAATAACCTTTTTTTAGAAGGCATAAGTGAGTACAATAATGTAAGTACTGTAAATTAATGTTCTCCATTTACAAAGTTCTGATGCTGTTAAAAAGCTTGTGTAAAAGCAGTATCTGTTACAAGCTAGATGAGCATAAAAGATAAATAAATAGACAAAACTATTAGATTATAAATAGAAGGAAACACAATATATGTAAGTCAAATCATTATGCTGTACACCTTAAACTAAAAAAGAAAAAAGAAATTGGCACCTCTTGATAATGGAGTAAGTATCTTGTTGCAAAAAAATTACAGATTTTTAAATTTTGGGCAAATAACTGATTATAATAAAAGTTTCATGGGTAAAATGGGACTTTATACACTTTAAATCTAGATATTTTTTTAAACCCCATAAGGTATAAGAAATAGAGGTAGAACTAAGACTCAATAATTTTGTTGCTTATCACCAAACCTAGTGACAGGGAGAAGGTAGTGAAGGCTATGTTGACAAGTGAGTTTTCTATTGAGTCCAATTGCCGGTACCTTACCTTGCCTTCCAACATGGTTGATTAAGAATTGGTTGGCCCTAACCAGTTTGGCTCAGTGGATCTAGAGCGCTGGCCTGCGGACTCAAGGGTCCCAGGTTCGATTCCGGTCAGGGGCATGTACTTTGGTTGTGGGCACATCCCCAGTGGGGAGTGTGCAGGAGGCAGCTGATCGATGTTTCTCTCTCATCGATGTTTCTAACTCTCTATCTCTCTCCCTTCCTCTCTGTAAAAAATCAATAAAGTATATTTAAAAAAAAAAAAGAATTGGTTGTAATATGGATTCTAAAATGAACACTATCTTTGACCTAGGGTTTATTGTTGAACTCTGTTTTATCCCTTATCTCTAGAAGGTAAAGTAGGTATAATAATGTATCTATAGCAAATAATTAATGATAACTTTATTGATGAAAAATGCTAAGTAAATTTTAATAATACTACACATTTATTTTAAAATCACCCTAGAAATTCACCTGGAACAACTAGAACTAAAAAACTTGAATTAAATGTTGGCCATAAAAACTTGGGAGTTGAAGAAACTACTAAAACTCTGCATAATACATAATATAGAAACAAGCCTATGAAATGTGAGGTGCTACAACTTGAATGAGAGAGTAAAGTAGTTTAAATACCAGGGCATAGTTTCAGGGTATTACTCAAACTGGAAACTCCAAACTCTGATTTGATTCGTTATCTTCCTCTCCCAACAACCGCCCCCTCCAGAAAACATCAAGACCTCCAACTCTGACTTGCTTTCCTAGTTGCCTGCAGCTGCATGACTCAAAGAAAAAGGTGTTTTCTTTGGAACACACAATCATAAAACTAAAGCCAGCATCCTACACCCTGTTTTCTGTCAAACAAAAGGAAACTTGGAGGGAAACTACCTTGTGTTGGCTGTCACGGAAAGAATAGGGTCATAAAGCCATTTTAAACTTCATAATTAGTTTAAACAGAAATAATGGAATATCCAAATGTGACTCCAAGCCTGTATTTCTTGTCAAATTGGAAATGGGAGGGAGATGGTCATAAAATCAGAAGTATTGAGAACAAGTGGTTGATGTACAAATTTGCTTAAGAACAGTTTCAAATTCACATCTCTCTTCTTATGAGTATACTAGAGGCCCAGTGCACTAATTCATGCACGGGTGGGGGCTGGCCAGGAGGAGGGGCCGCACAAGGGCTCCAGGGCATGTCCGGCCCATCTCACTCAGTCCAGATTGGCCGAACCCGAGCAGCAAGCTAAAGTACCGATCAGAGTATCTGCCCCCTGGTGGTCAGTGCACGTCATAGCAAGCGGTTGAGCGGCCTTAGCATATCATTAGCATATTACGCTTTGATTGGTTGAATTGACAACCAGACACTTAGCATATTAGGCTTTTATTATACAGGATAACAAATCTGAGGTATAATTGTATCAAAAATTAAAAAAGAGGGATGCCAAAACCGGTTTGGCTCAGTGGATAGAGCATCAGCCTGCGGACTGAAAGGTCCCAGGTTCGATTCCGGTCAAGGGCACGTAACTTGGTTGCGGGCACATCCCCAGTAGGAGGTGTGCAGGAGGCAGCTAATCGATGTTTCTCTCTCATCGATGTTTCTAACTCTCTATCCCTCTTCCTTCCTCTCTGTAAAAAATCAATAAAATATATTAAAAAAAAAAAAAGAGGGATGATTTCTAGGTACATGAATATACTTTTCATTGTATAATTTATTTACTTGTTAGTTTCTCTTTCTATTGCAGTTTTCTAAGTGATGGAATTGAATTTTCTTCCTGTCAGACAAAAATTTATAGTCAGAAACCTGAACTAGTATACCAGTTTTAATGGATCCAAGAATGCTCCAGAGATTAGTGACTTCAGTTAGATATAGTAAGCCCCTGCCCTAAAGGATTTATGCATACTCTCAAACCCTTCATTCTACAGCTGGAAAGTTTACAGCTGGTGAATTTAGATCACCTTTAAATTTGGTTTCTAACTCCTTTAGCACAAGATTGTACTCATGGCGAACAAGGGTGGTATACTTAAAGAATACAGGACTAGAAGGTGTCTTTTGGGTAACCCAAATCTCACTTTAACATGTGTCATTACTTTAAATACCAAAGAATATATCCTTGAGTGGTTTAATTTGCTTACTGTTTCAGACTATGTTTTTTTAAAATATATTTTATTGATTTTTTACAGAAAGGAAGGGAGAGGGATAGAGAGTTAGAAACATTGATGAGAGAGAAACATCAATCAGCTGCCTCCTGCACACCTCCTACTGGGGATGTGCCCACAACCAAGGTACATGCTCTTGACTGGAATTGAACCTGGGACCTTTCAGTCCTCAGGCTGATGCTCTATCCACTGATCCAAACCGGTTAGGGTCAGACTATGATTTTTATGTGGTAAATAATTCTTTTTTTTTTTTTTTGAAGCCTAACGTGTAGAAAGAATTGTTTTCTTTTGTGTATTTATGTGTATGTTGGACTTCATTTATTAACTGTGATGGTTTGAAAGCTCTCACTTCCCATTGTAAAAAGTAAATTTTTTTTTCCAGTTATAAAAGCCATACATGTTTATTGTTAAAAAATATATAGGAAGCCGAAACCGGTTTGGCTCAGTGGATAGAGCGTCGGCCTGCGGACTGAAAGGTCCCAGGTTCGATTCCGGTTAAGGGCACGTTCCTTGGTTGTGGGCACATCCCCAGTGGGGGGTGTGCAGGAGGCAGCTGATCGATGTTTCTCTCTCATCGATGTTTCTAACTCTCTATCCCTCTCCCTTCCTCTCTGTAAAAAATCAATAAAATATATTAAAAAAAAAATATATATATATATACATATACATATATATATATATATATATATATATATATATATATATATATATGGGAAGCTAGCAAGAAGAAACACAAGTCTCTCATAATCCTACCATTACAATATATTTACATTTTGGTTTAGTTCCTTCATTCTCCTTTTTAACAAAAATTAGCATAGTTTAAATAACATGATATATAATTTACATATATATTTATATTATGCTTTTAATCTAGGATTATTACTCTAGAAATCATTTTAATGATTATATACTAGAGGCCCGATGCACGAAATTTGTGCAAGGGGCTCAGCCCTCACAGCCCCAGCTGCCTCAGGGCTCCGGCTTATAAGATTGTTGTGGAAGGTTGTTCCACAAGGTCATTCTGCTGTCCGGTCTAATTAGCATATTAGCTTTTTATTATATAGGATTGTTTTATATTAATTTTTCTCTTTTTTTGTTTTTGGTTATTCCTTAACCAAGAATATCTTTTCCATTGACTTTTAAAGGGAGTGATAGGGAAGGAGGGAGGAAGAGAGAGAGAGACAGAGAGAGCGCGAAAGAAAGAGAAACATAGATAGGAGGGAGACACATCAATTGGTTGCCTCCCGAACTCACCCCAACCAGGGCCAGGAAGTGAACCTGTAACTCAGGTATGTGCCTTTGGGAATCAAAGCCAAGACTTCTGGTGCTCGGGCCAACACTCTAACCGCTGAGACACACCAGCCAGGGTTGTTTTATATAAAATTTTCAGTTTATTTATTCACATACCTATTGTTGTACATTCAACTCATTTCCAATGATTTACCACTCTAAATAGCACTATCAGAAATAATATCTTTGAGAAGCTTTTATTAGAAAAAATAGTCATATAATTTATATAGAGTTGGAATTAAAATTCTGAAAAAAATATGTGCATGACCCTAGCCACTATTCTAAGTTACAAATAATACCTAGTTAGATAACAAACAATATATGCCCAAATGGAATTTGATAGTGAGAGACCAATATCTGTTTCATAGACTCTTCAAAGTTGGATTTAGGCAGACTGCTGAGTAGGTCTTTCTATGAATTTTACCATTAGTCTACTTTCAGTCTGCTACCTTTCCTTCCTGACAATACTCTTGGATTTAAGTAGGGAAGGCTTGACTGGCTGCCTCCCCACTGTCATTTAATTATTTGAAGGTCCTACTCTTCCTATGTAGGATATTTGATAGAATCAAGTTTTTGTGATTTCCCTTTGGTGTCAGCATAATGGATTGAGGGTGAAAAGAAAAGATGATTTACTTCTTTCCCATTTCATTAGGAATAATTAATCTGCTTCTCTTTCTTTATTATTATTTTTTCTGATATCTTTTATGCATGAAAACACTCCCATGATTCAGAATTTCTTTCTTTCAGGAGGCACCTACCTAAGCAAAAAATGTGTGGGAAGAATTTTATCAACACTTTATTTTAATCAGTTATAGGTGTTGCTCTTGAATAATGGCTAAAACTTAAGTTTCCAGAGCACTCCCAGACCAGTCTCCACCAAAAATGCCTAATAGTATGACTTCAGATTTCTTTCCCATGTATGTTATCAACAACATAAAGATCTGCATCCCGTTTATATCACTTATGCTATGTGCAAATAGAAAGCATCTAAAAAATGAAGCATACAAAGAAAAGCAGTCCAACGGAGGCGGGGGGGTGAAGCCAACCAAATGACAATATAAAGTGCTGAAGTTAAATAAACAAAAAAACTGCAACTCCCAACTGAAAATACTATACCCAGTGCAAATATCCTTCAAAAATGATTAACTGGGGGAAAAAAATGATTAACTAAAATTATCCTAGTTGGAAACATAGAATTGCAGAAAGAAATGAAGAATATCTGAAAAAGCAAATATGTAGGGAATATAAAATAATATTGTTTGTTAAAACAACAATAATGTTTTCTGTGTTATATTGTTATGTATATGTAGTAAAACATGACTATTTACACAAAGAACAAATAGAGTTGAAATGTTATAAAATTCTTGCAATAAGTAGTAAACATACTAACTTAATGTAAATTGTAACAAGTCACGAATGAACAGGCCCTGGCCGAGTAAATCAGTTTATTAGAGCATCATCCCAATATGCCAAGGTTGCTCTAGCTGGTTTGGCTCAGTTGATAGAGTATCGGCCTTTGAACTGAAGGGTCCCTGGTTCAATTCTGGTCAAGGGCATCTACCTTAGTTGTAGGCTCAATCCGAGGCCCTGGTCTCTCACATAGTTGTTTTTCTCTCTCTGTCTCTCCTCCTCCCTTCCACTCTCTCTAAAAATTAATGGAAAAGTATCCTCAGGTGAGGATTAACAAAAATAAGTGTCTAACCCTAGCTGGTTTGATCTACAGACTGAAAGGTCCCAGGTTCGATTCCAGTCAAGGGCACATGCCTGGCCGGATTGCAGGCTCGATCCCCAGTAGGGGGCATGCAGGAGGCAGCCAATCAATGATTCTCTCTCATCATTGATGTTTCTATCTCTCTCTCCCTCTCACTTCCTCTCTGAAATCAATAAAAATATATTTTTTTAAAAATTAGTGTCCAATATGCCAAAGAAGCAACCAATGAATTTATAAATAAGTGGAACAACAAATCAATGTTCTCTCTTTCTCTCTCCACTCCTTTCTCTCCCCTTCCTCTCTCTAAAATCAATTTTAAAACAATGAATGCACAGAGCAAGACAAATAGAAAGTAGAGCAAAATGGTAGACTTAAGCCCAACTGTGTCAGTAAATACATTAACTATAAATGGATTAAGCTCTGTAAAAGACAACAATTGTCAAACTAAATAGAAAAACAAAATCAAGGCAAAAGTATTATTAGAGTGATATGGGGCATTTCATGATAAATGGATCTGTTCAACAGGAAGATATAACTCTAAATTTGTATATACCTAATAACATAAGCTTTAAAGTATATCAAGCAAAAATTAATAAAACTAAAAAGAAGAGACAAGTCCACTTTCATTGGTAGAGATGTTAACATATTTCTCTCAGTAACTGATAAAGCTGACAAATCAGAAGGATGTTATTGATTTATGCACTATGATTACCCAACTTGACCTAATTGGCATGTATAGAACACTCACTCAACAATTGCACAGTACACTTTCTAAGTGCACATGGAACATACTATGTTAAAATAACTGCAAACTTTTATATTGATTTTTTAAACATGTTTATTGATATTTAGAGAGAAAGGAAGGGAGATAGAAAGAGAGAGAGAAGAGAAAGAGACATTGATGTGGGAGTAAAACCTGCTTGTCTTGTACCTGGGATCAAGCCGGAAATCTGGGCATGTACCCTGACCGGGAATCCAATCAGCAACCCTTTGGTGCACGGGACAACACCCAACCAACTGAGCCACACCAGCCAGGACTCTATTGTTTATTTTTAATTTAAACTATATCTGAAACTAAGAAACTCAGGGAGACCCTCACAATTCTGTAGGAATATTGTGTCTGAGTAAGAAACACTGGAATGATGCCATGATTTTCTAGTTCATTTTTCTTCAACAATTTATTAGATTACAGGCATGCAGAGAATGTTTGCCTCTGTCTCTTTTAACATGTATCAGGTTTCTATTTAACAATCTGGGATTGGGTTTAACAAACCTGTGTGATCATAAGAATCACTTGTGAAGATTTTTTTTTAAAATAATGTTTTATTGATTTTAGCAAGAGGGAAGGAGAGGGAGAGAGAGAAAGAAACATCAATGTGAGAGAAAAATATCAATCGGCTGCCTCCTGCATCCCCTCCCCTTCTGGGGATCAGGCCCGCAACCCGGACTCGAACAAGTTACCTTTTGGTGCACAGGATGATGCTCAATCCACTGAGCCACACCCGTGGGGCACCTGTGAAGATTTTTAAAAACAGATTTCTAGTCCTGGCTGGTTTGGCTCAGTGGATAGATAGAGCATCAACCTGCAGACTAAAGGGCCCCGAGTTTGATTCTGGTCAAGGATACATGCCCAGGTTGTGGGTTAGATCCCAAGTAGGGGGCATGCAGGAGGCAGCCAATCAATGATTCTCATCATTGATATTTCTATCTCTCCCTCTCCCTTCCTCTCTGAAAGCAATAAAAATATATTTAAAAGAAAAGAAAACAGATTTCTAAGTCCCACCTTCTGGAGATTCTGTATTTTGAAAGGGCAACTGGGCTGATTCAAAAGTATTTGAACAGATTTGGGAGTCACTGAAATAATGTTCTGTTTTTCATAGGGAGAAGAGGGAGGTGGAGTGGAAAGAATATGAGAATATAAGAATATGAAGGAATACATTTGGATTAATAACTAGTTCAAGGTTGGGTATGGCTGAACCCCACTACATGAGGCAAGAGGCATATCCACTTCTAAAAGTTATATAAACATTAAAATTAAGTACATTTGCATAAAGCATCAAAGGAAAAATACTCTTTACTGACTATATTCAGTGACTTTTTAAAAAATATATTTTTTATTGATTTCAGAGAGGAAGGGAGAGGAGAGAGATAGAAACGTCAATGATGAGAGAGAATCATTGATTGGCTGCCACCTACACGCCCCCTACTGGGGATTGAGCCTGCAACCCAGGCATGTGCCCTTGACCGGAATTGAACCTGGTACCCTTCAGGCCACAGGCCGACGCTCTAACCATTGAGCAAAACCAGCTAGGGCTCAGTGACTTTCTTTACATAAAGAAAGAGGAGGGCTCTTCTTAGCAATAGATGTAATAGTGGACACGTTCATTTTTTTAATCTTAAGCTGTTGGTATTTTCCACACACGCTGTACTTTTTTATATAAACAGCACTTGTTTTTAGTTCATATGCTAGCAGGCATAAATATATTTAAAAGGATATCATGATTTGTTTTTAATATTTAAGAGAAAAGGGAGACATAAATATATTGTTCAATATAATGAAGAATTAAATGGGATTGAACTAAGTTCTACTTTAGAAATGATTAGATATCTGAGAAGACAGTGGGAGCAGGCTAGATTGGCTATATTTCAGTTAAGGACTTTACCGACGGACTTTTCTGTGAAGATATTAGCATCTAACATTTCTAAAGCTTTAGTGCCTTTTTTTCTTTGTAAAAGCATCAAATACTACTAATAACCTATTTTTTTTTTTTTTAGGTATTATTAGTCTGGGTTTTTTTTGTTTTGTGGTTGGGTTGTCTTTTTTTTAATCTACCCCATTACTCTTAAGTAACAAGCATTTTCCTATGTGTCTTTTAGCAGTTTATTCAGTTAGCAGGATATTTAAAATTGTAGTCCCTCCTTCCCTCTGCAAATAAGGTTACAATTTGAGAAGGATAAGTTTATGTTACTTACCTCCATTCTGAAAGGGTTACATTAACATATGTTAAATATTATGATATGTTGAGGTCTGATTGACATTCCACAATTGGGAGAATATTGTCTTAGTTAAAGCACTAACTTAAAAGCAATACCATGTGTTCACTCTTGGGGGTTCACCTCAGGGTACCATTGAGGGGGAACTGTTATGACAGGAGTTCTTCTAATGTCTCTGGCAACTACACTTTTTAAAATATGGTCCACTTTTACAATCAGATTTCATATGGGAGTTAAAGTAGTTGAGACCCAGGATGCCCATAACTAAATCATGCAACTGGGAAGAAAAGAGTCCCTGTCCTCCGTCCTCTTGATCTGCTTTCTTCAGTAACCAGGACCCTATTTGGCCCTGTCATCTGGATACATCAAAATAAAGCATCAGCAGCCATTGCTACATTCAGTCTGACCTTCATCAGTGGACTTCCCTAGACTCACATCTGTCAATTAGAAAAATATTGATTTTGATACTGTTTTCAAAAAAATTAATGCATGTTGGTTATATATTTTCTCTTATGAAAACATATCTACAGTATTAAAAATGATTTTAGTGAAGTTGTTATGTCCTTTTATATCCCCCCAAAAAGTGTTATTTACTCCAGATGGAAACTTTTTTTACAATAAACATGTTAACATGTGATAATACAGTATGTGGTCCTTGATATATTTCTATAAAGTAAAGGTCCCACTTTAATTTCAGGACTGTTATTCCACATGACTCTCTTTTTTTCTTCTCCTCTAGACTTCTCCAGAGAACCCTGGGACAGTAGGTGGAGTGCAAAACTATATTGTGTTGCCTTCCTGCTTTTTTTTGTTGCCTTCCTGCTTTTTAAAAGTATTATTCTTGGCCCAGTCTTGGCTGCTCCTTTCTCTGCCACTAAAGCTACCTAACTAAACCCTGCATGTATAGTCATTATGAGGGACTTACTTAATGGTCTTTCATTTCAATCCTGTACATCTACCATGTCAGTTATGTTTCTCGTGAAAGCCTTAAAATCAGAGTTGTCCCTAAAACAATATTGTGATAAGCAAAGTGGAATCTCACCACACCCCTACTTTAAAAAAAAAAAAAAATATTATTATTATTATTTTTTTTTTTTCATTTTAAACCACTATCCTTCTATGCCCCAGCTCCCCCACCTCAGTCCCCTTCCAGTGCTCCAGAACTCCCTAGGGTCTTGTGAAGGCAGAAAATAATCTGAAAAACAGATGTAAGTAAGGTGTTAACACTTAATGTGTCACCCCCTCTCTGAACTATTTATATCCTCTTTCAGGATATAAGAGGAGGATAGGGAGAGGGCAGTGTTTAACAAAGAATAATGACTCACTCACAAATGGTGGAATTCCCTGCTTCAGTGACAGGGGAGATAGTAGTGTTAGCTGGGGAAGACCTTCCTCATGCCAAAGAATGAGAAGGGCAACGACAGGAGGCTTCACGGGGCAAGATCTCATGCATAGTGGGAAGACATCCACATTTGTTGGTGTGCCTTTAAGAGATTTTGAGCTGGTTATAATCAACTCATTGAATTTTTGTCCTAAAATGATATCAACTTGGTTTGGTTCGTTTTCCTCCTCAGTAGTTTATCTGTCATGGATTTTGATGTTTGGTGTCTATGTGATGTCAAGGAGTCTGTCTCTGCATGATTGTTTATCATTGCTGTGATCCTTTCCAACTACAACAGGAAGAAAGGGGCAGGGACAGTTTCAAGATTATGCCAGAATAACGAATTGGCTATTCTCTTCCCTCTCACCATGCGACAGAAGAAGCAGGCCAGCCCACTGCCGACCCAGGCATGATCATGGACAGTGTGGAAGCAGGAGGAGACATGACGCCTCCCACCAAAAGGAAGAGCAAGTTCTCAGGCTTTGGCAAGATCTTCAAGCCCTGGAAATGGCGCAAAAAAAAAAGCAGCGATAAATTCAAAGAGACATCAGAAGGTGAGATACTAAAATTTATATACTTATATGCATAGCCCATTGACATGGGCAATAGGGTGGTGATGACCTGGGGGGAGAGGGGGAGGGACTGAGAGAAGGGGGATAAAGGGGAGAGGGAAATGGGAGACATCTGTAATACTATCAACAATAAAAAAATATATATATATGACCCCTAACCGGTTTGGCTCAGTGGATAGAGCGTCGGCCTGTGGACTCAAGGGTCCCAGGTTCGATTCCAGTCAAGGGCATGTACCTTGGTTGCGGGCACATCCCCAGTAGGGGTTGTGCAGGAGGCAGCTATCAATGTTTCTCTCTCATCGATGTTTCTAACTCCCTATCTCTCTCCTTTCCTCTCTGTAAAAAATCAATAATATATACATATACATATGTATGTATATGTATATATTATTGATTTTTTACAGAGAGGAAAGGAGAGAGATATGTATGTATGTATGTATATGTATATATATTTGTGTGTGTGTGTGTGTGAAAAAATAAAGATTTAGATATATGTTCTGTGTTAAAGAGGTCCTTATTTTGGAAGTTACCTAACTTTTTCATTCCTCTCCCAGGCTTTGATAACCCCCTATTTGAAGAAGGAATTGAATCTTTTAGAATTAAAAAACCAAGTGGTTACTCACTAAGCCTTATTTACTATAGCCTCATTCCCAAGTTGATATATTGATGGGACTAAAGTTTATCAAGTGGTAAATGGAGTTTCTAAACTATAGCAAATCTTAGATGCTTCTTTTTTCCTATTCTGGCCACTTCCTCCCAGAGAAAGTATATTCATAAATACCTTATCATTGAAAAAGATAATATTATATAAGGATAGTTCCTTTTTGGAAATACTATTTTCCTAATAACACAATATATGAAAGAAATTAAGTTTTTTAATTTAAAGGGAATTTTCCTGTCCTTTTCTTTCCAGAGACTAGAAAATTGAACCACTTTATACTTTTACCTGTGGAGTTAGAATGCTTAAAGTTAACTTTAACTGCCACATTTCTAAGTGCTATTTTCCAATTTAATGTTAGTTTTAGAGCGGAAAATATCTATGCGAAAACCAAGAGAAGAGCTGGTTAAACGAGGGGTTCTGTTGGAAGACTCTGAACAGGGTGAGTTTGCACACAAATGGTATATGCCTGTCTGTACACTTGGTTTTTGGTTCTGACTAGGTATTTGAATTTTCTTTCATTCTTTTGCCATTGATGGGGGTGGGGGATCAACTTTAAAAACAAAACAAAAACTATTCATACATCTAAAATATTTTTTTAATATCTATTAAAAAAGAAAAAAACTCTATAGGAAAGTCTGCAAAAGCATTGAATTCACTAAAGAATCTGTGAAAGCTGGATATATATAAACCTATGTGCAGGTATGTCCAGAACTCTGCATATATCCAACAAAAATTTGTATGCATGTGTATCAAGATATGTACAAATATCCTTATAGCAGCAGTATTTACTAACAATAGAGCAAAATTAGAAACAACCTAAATGCCTATAATAGTAAAATATAACATGATACATTTATAAAATAAAATACTTACACAGCAATGAAAATAAACTACACCTACATGCTATAATACCAATCTCATAAGTAATATTGAGCAATTAAGTCAGTTATGAAAAAATATGTTGTATTATTTCTGTAAATGTAAAGGAAAAATAGGCAATATTAAACTACAGATTTTGGAGGTGTGTGCTTAACTGGTTAAACTATAATTAAAAAAACGAAGAAAGGACTGTCACAGAGTTAGGAGAGTGATTGATTTGTGGGAGAAGGAAAAGAATGGTACTAGGCAGAAAAGGAAGTTTCTGGGGTCTGGAAAAATTTCTTAATGTTCATGATGATCATACAAGTCTTCTCCTCGTAGTATTTCATTGAAATTTACATTTATGTTCTATGCATTTTTCTCTATTGATGTTATACTTAATGATAAAAAATTAAATATTAATAAGATATTTTTATAGAATTTAATGACATTTTACCTATTTTTTATTTATTTAAGGAAGGCATATATTTTTGTGAGAATGAAAATATCTAATAAATGAAAGATAAAAACATACTAGTGAGAATAACAGTGTTGTTGTGTGTGTTTTTTTGGACAAAATGTCAAATAGGGGTATAAGTATAACATTATTTTATTCTAATAATTACCTCCTAATTTTTTTCATTAAAGTCCATTTTCTGGCAGGGGTAGAGGACAACTGTTCACCTTTCAGTCCATGTCTGAATTATCTGGCTGTGATCTTTACCTCTGATAGTGAGTGAAGGATCGTTGGAGCACACATCCTCTGTGCCAGCTGCAGTACTTAGTCGTTTCTTTCTTCCTTTCTTTCTTTTCTCCCTCCCTCCCTCCTTCCTTCCTTCCTTCCTTCCTTCCTTTCTTTCTTTCTTTCTTTCTTTCTTTCTTTCTTTCTTTCTTTCTTTCTTTCTTTCTCTCTCTTTCTCTCTTTCTCCCTTTCTCTCTCTTTTTTTCTCTTTCCTCTTTCTCTCTCTTCCTCTCTTTTTCCCTCTCTCTTTCTTCCTTTCTATCTTCTCTCTCTCTCTCTTCTACATTTTTTGACCAAATTTGTCTCATGCCCATATTGCTGTCCTAATCTTCTGTTTGTCTGTCATAAAGATCATGTTTTGGTATTTCAACACTCATTGCTGGTTTAATAATGTCAAGACTTTCTCCAGTGTCTGGCTTTTATCAAGCAGCTTATCAGAAGAGTTAAGACTATATAGTACAGTGGTTGCATTTTATTTATCTACATTAGAGTTACCTTTTATGAGGCAAAATCTGAAAACCAAGTTTTTAAAATATACCATAGCCTTTGGATAATAGGAGAAAGGAGCCAAACTGCTGGCATATTATACTTTTTAGGTTTTGAACTGTGTGAATGTATTGCTTAATCACACAATTTAATTAAATTGTGTATATTGAAGATTTATTATTTCAACCTTATGAAAAGTAAGCAGAGGCCCCGTTGGCATGGCTCAGTGGTTGAGCATGAACCTATAAACCAGGAGGTCATGGTTCGAATCCCAGTCGGGGTACAGGCCTGGGTTGTGGGCTCAATCCCCAGTGAGGGGCGTATGGGAGGCAGCCAATCAATGATTCTCTCTCATCATTGATGTTTCTGTCTCTCTCTCTCCCTCTCCCCTTCCTCTCTGAAATCAATAAAAATATATTTTTAAAAAAGTAAGCAGAGGAAAGAAGCTTGAAGGAAAAATACTATTAGCATTGGTTACCTCTGGATGATGAGATGAGAATAATTTTTTTCTTTCTATTTTTATGAATTTTCTACATGGTTAGTTATGAGCATATGTAGTTTTTATTTTATCATGCATCTGCTTGTTTTTACAGTAGGACACAAAATCTTCCAGGTATGGAGGTGTTTAACTAAAATTCTAACCCCTCAGTTGCAGTACCTTTGGCCCTTGTTTTTTTTATAATAGCCATTCCTCACGCCATGCCTCTCACCTTTCTTGCTCCCTCACCACAAAACCCTGTACATTACTTCTTTCTAGTTTGTTTTTTGTTAATCCTCACCCAAGGATATTTTTCCCATCGAGTTCTATTTTTTTAAATATATTTTTATTGATTTCAGAGAGGAAGGGAGAGGAGAGAGACAGAAATATAAATGATGAAAGAGAATCATTGATCAGCTGCCTCCTGCACGCTCCCTACTGGGGATCGAGCCTGCAACCCGGGCATATGCCCTTGACCGGAATTGAGCCAAGACCACTCAGTTCACAGGCTGACGCTCTATCCACTGAGCCAAACCAGCTAGGGCCCCATTGAGTTTTAGAGAGTGGAAGGGGGAAAGGGAGAAGGAGAGGGAGAGGAAAGAGAGAGAGAAAGAGAAACATCGAAACATTGATATAAGACAGACACATTGATTGGTTGCCTCCCTTGGGATCAGGAATCGAACCCAAGACCCTTCGGTGTGTGGGGCGACACTAACCGCTGATCTACACCAGCCAGGTTTTCACCTTCATTCAATCTCTTTTGCCCTCTGCTTCCTATTGGCTCTGGCTCAAAGTTGTTTTTGCCTAGGAGCTCAAAGGCCCAATTGATAAATTAGTTGCAGCCATTGGACAAGATGCCATTATGCCAATCAAAAAACTGACCTAAGCTTTATTCTGTAAGAAGAAACTCAGAGATGGGCCTCAGGGCCTGACATATATTTCCAGTTTAGGCCAAAAGCTATGTTTGAACCTTAAAGATCTTTTCATACTTGAAGATGGCTTTTGGCTTGATTATGGTTTTAATTTGACTATATTTTAAAATACTTAATAGATTTTCTGAGAGGGAAGCCATTCAGAGGCATTAAAGCCAGATACTTCTGCTCCACTCTGCTAGCATTGCAGAAACCCTAAATATAAGAAATTTTACTTCAAAGTAGGCAACCCTGATTAACTTGGGAGAGAACTGATTGCTTTTACATATATTTTACTAATATGTGCTGAGTAGAAACCAATTAGTAATGTGTCTTAACCTTTCACTATATTGCTTTCAAAAGTAGCAGTCTATGTTGGCACTGAGATGATTCATTGCTCTATATTCCCGAAAGACCTGTTTTTGTTAACGCTGGTCTGAATTAACATAAGTAGTAACTTACTACATTTGCATAATCATCGTGCTCTTGCCCCTCCCCGTTTTTAAAAAAAATAAAGTAGTTGTCAGAATCTCACCTTTAGAAGTACATTTTTATTTAGTGCTCATTTGCCTTAGTCTCTTCACTACTTTTAGCCCAAGCTCCGCCTCTTATTTAGCCTGCATGAAGAATGATACTGTCTAAATCAGCCGTGGGCAAACTACGGCCCGCGGGCCGGATCCGGCCCGTTCGGCTGTTCTATCCGGCCCTCGGAGCCGAAAGAGCGGAGGGTTCTCTTGCTCTCCCCTCCACTCCTTTACTTTGAATTTATATTAGTTCACACAAACACTGCATCCATGCTTTTGTTCCGGTCCTCCGGTCCAGTTTAAGAACCCATTGTGGCCCTCGAGTCAAAAAGTTTGCCCACCCCTGGAAATAAAGGGCACCATCTAGAGAGCATCTAGTTCCAGTTCGCACACTAGGAGCTGAGACAGAGTTTTTAGTCTCCAACCTCAGGTGTGTGTTTTTTATTGTTGTTTTGTTTTTGTTTTTAGTTTTCTCCTCCAAAGGAGTATAGAAAAACCTCAGCAGTAGCTGGGAATGTTTGTCTAATTGCTCCGTGAAGGAATCTTACCTACAATTTTCATAGTGATGAGTGGTCATCCCAAAGCCTTCAGCCTAGTGATGATTCCTGCAGTTTAGTTTGTATTTCATATTTATCTCTGATGCATCTGTCAGTTCTACCCCTTGCTCTCGACCCATAATACACACAGGCACCCTCTGCTGCTTCTCACCTATATATTCTAACAGTAGCTCATTATTTGTGTTCCTGTTCAATCACTGTGCAATCCATCCTCCTCACATCTCTGAGTTAACCTTCTAAAAGGCAGGTCAGATCAGATCTCTCTCCCACTTTAATTCATTAGCTTCCTGTTACCTACAGGATTCAGTCCGGGCTCTTTTACATGTTTGGTATCTTTCATAGCCTGGCTCTTGCTTCCCTCTCCAGTCCTATCCGTAACTTTTCCTTATATGCATCTGTTCTACTGCCAGACTTAACTAGTTGCCAGTTCCCAAAAATGTCAAATAATTTCACATCTTTATACTTGCTGTTCCTTCTTCCTAGATACATTAAAGAATCTATCTCATTATCAGTCTAGTAGGTTCCTACCCTTCCTTTAAGACCAAGTTTAGCTATCACTTTCTGTGAAGCTTTCCTAACCCCATTCCCACCCCAAGATCATTATTTCTTCTTTATTCCTACCACTTCATCCATTATAGTTCTTAATGTTTAATACTGTAATTACATGTATAATAAGTCTGTCTTATTCATGTAGCAATGCAGCTGGCACATAATAGGCAATCAAATGTCTATTTTAAAAAGGAATTACTTAATTTCCACTACTATAAGGATCCAAATAATAATAAAAATCTATACTAATAAAAGGGTAATATGCTAATTAGACCGGATAGACCGGACATCTTTCAGACAAAGCCACGGTGGCAGGGGCTGAGGCAGAGGCGGTTAGGGGTGATCAGGCTGGCAGGGAAGAGCAGTTACGGGCGATCATGCTGGCAGGGGAGAGTAGTTAGGGGTGATCAGGCAGGCAGGCAGAGGTAGTTAGGGGCAATTAGGCAGGCAGGCAGAGGCAGTTAGGGACAATCAGGCAAGCAGGGGAACAGTTAGGAGCATCAGGCAGGCAGAGTGGTTAGGGGCAATCAGGCAGGCAGGCAGGCAGGTGAGCGGTTAGGAGCCAGTGGTCCCGGATTACGATAGGGATGTCCAAGTGCAGGGATCGGGCCTAAACCGGCAGTCAGACATCCCCTGAGGGGTCCCAGATTGGAGAGCGTGCAGGCCGGTCTGAGGGACCCCCCCCCCCCGTGCACGAATTTTATGCACCGGGCCTCTAGTAATAATAATAACAACCTAGATCTAAATAATAAGCTAAAAAGGAAGAGGAGGAAATGGGATAAGATGACCATGCCAGTCTCATCAGTTTGCCCTTTCCGTTTGGACCTTGCAGATGGTGAGGATCCAGGGAAGTTGAACCATGCCATGTTAAAGAATGGCCATACCACCCCCATTGGGGATGCCAGATCTTCTAGTCCAGTCCCAGTAGAGGAAGAGCCAGAAAGAATAGCAAGTCTTGGGAAACCTGTTCCAGAAGAGGACCCAAAGAAGCAACTAGGTAAGAAACTGAATTTTTGAGTTTAAGAGCCATGGATTTAAAAAACAAAACAAAAAAGAGGCTGGCCAGTGTGTCAGTGGTTTAGTGTTGACCCATGAACCAAAAGGTCACTGGTTCAATTCCTGGTCAGTGCATATGCCCAGGTTGCAGACTTCATCCCTAGTAGAGGCAGTACATCCATGTTTCTCTTTATCTCTCCTTCTCCCTTCCTCTCTCTGTAAAAATTTAAAAAGAGCCATGTGTCAGTCATTCTCATTTACCTCAGGGATTTGCAAGAACAAGGGGAGAAATAAAACCCAGAGGGAATTCTGCTTTCTAGCAATTCCCCAACCAGTTGTAACTTTAAGTAGAATTTCCCCCCTCTCATTCTTTAATTCACAAAGTATCTATATTTGTGATTCTCAAGGATGGAAGATGTTAAATGTCAGATAACTGTAGGACATTTTTAAGGTACACGTTTTTCTTCCTCCACCCAAGGTATTCTATCGAATGTGCCTCCTCCTGGCTCTTGTATGACAAATCACTACGATAATAAGTCTCACTTACTGATTTAAAAAGTGTCATATACCTTAAGTATTTTGCAGTTGGGAAACTTGCCTGTCAATCCTTCCTATATAATAAAAAGGTAATATGTAAATTGACCATCACTCCAACACACAAGATGGCCCTCCATGTGGTCAAAGATGGCCAGCAGGGGAGGGCAGTTGGGAGGGACCAGGCCTGCAGGGTAGGACAGTTTGGGGTGACCAAGCTGGCAGGGGAGGGCATTTAGGGGTGACCAGGCCGGCAGGGGAGGGAAGTTAGGAGCAATCGGGCTGGCAGGGGAGCAGTTAGGCGTCAATCAGGCTGGCAGGGGAGTGGTTAGGGGGTGATCAGGCTGGCAGGCAGAAGCGGTTAGGGGCAATCAGGCAGGCAGGCAGGCGGATGGTTGGGAGCCAGCAGTCCTGGATTGTGAGAGGGATGTCCCAGATTGGAGAGGGTGCAGGCTGGGCTGAGGGACACCCTCCACCCCCGTGCACGAATTCCGTGCACCAGGCTTCTAGTTAATCTATAAATTAAATAATGGGTGAAATTGATTATAAATTGTTAGCTTTTTTAGTTTGTTTTGTTACTCTCTCTCCTTTTAAATCGTATCTGTTATTACACAGGCTCAACTGGAAGCCGGCCTAATTCTGAAGCAGAGTTCGTTCCTGAGAATGCACCCAGACAGCCTTTACTTCCCCCTAAAAGACCATTGTCCTCTTCTCATGAAGCAAATGAAGGGCAAGCAAAGGATGCCACTTTCTCTGGCAGCACAGCAAGGTCCATGTCCTCCACCTCTACCACCACCCCCACCACAGCATCTGCTGCCACTGCTGCCGCCACAAACCTACCAAAAACTGTTATTAATGCCTCTGTGCCCCCTACCCCAGCACCCAGGACTCTTCCTGCTGCTCCTGTCAGCACTAACACTACTGCTACCCCGAGCCTCCCTCATACGGTCTCTGCCAAGCAGCCCCCTGTCCCTCCCCCTAAACCAGCTCACAGAAATAGCAACCCTGTCATTGGTAAGTAAGTCCTTAAGTTGCCATTTTGGGTTGGGTTGGGTTTTAGATGGTTATTTTATAGGATACTTATCCAATATTGACTTGGTCTTTGAGAGAGTTTCCATATCTTGTCCGTTTGAATGCACTCTATAAAAAAGTATTGAAAATGAGGCAGGTGACTATGAGTGGAAACAGGCTTCTGAAGTCAGAAACCACTAAAATTAGGTTCAGGTGTGGGGGATTCATATCTATTTTCCTAAAACTGTTTCTGAAATACTATCTATAGTTGGGGTACTGGGCATGTGAAGATCACAACAGGTTTGACCAGCACAAAGAAAAGATTTATTTTAACCTACTTTAAACTGCCAGTGCATTCCTTCAGCATAAGCCCAGTAGATGAATAGATGATTGTATAGATGCTTGTGGTTCAGAATCTGGCATAATGTCTTCAAGGGGAACTGGAAAAGAAATTATTTAAATTGTTCTGATAAAATCATGTTTTATCTTGAAAGTTAAAAATGCTACTTTTAGTAAAATTAGTGGTGGAAGAGAGAAAGGGAGGATAATTGGTTTCAGTAAATTTTTTATATTTACCTGAAGTCCTTTTTAGGTCTATTTTCTTTATATAAATGCATACTTTCTTAGAGGAATTTTCAATAAAGGGAGGAGAGCCAAAACCGGTTTGGCTCAGTGGATAGAGCGTCGGCCTGCGGACTGAAGGGTCCCGGGTTCGATTCCGGTCAAGGGCATGTACCTTGGTTTCGGGCACATCCCCAGTGGGAAGTGTGCAGGAGGCAGCTGATCAATGTTTCTCTCTCATCGATGTTTCTAGCTCTCTATCCCTCTCCCTTCCTCTCTGTAAAATATCAATAAAATATATTTAAAAAATAAAAAATAAAGGGAGGAGAGAAAGGAAGATAGTTTTTCAGGAAAAATGATACTAGGCTTAGTACTGCTTAAAGTTTTTGTTAACGATTGGAGGAATAAAAAGTATGCTTGTTGGCCTGCTGGAGTGTCTCGTCGTACTGTGCACAGAAAGATTGCAGGTTCGATTCCCGGTCAGGGCACATACCTGGAATGTAGGTTCGATCTCTGGTTGGGACACATGCAGAAGGTAGCCGATCAGTGTTTCTCCCTCCCTTCCTCCCTCTCTTCCTCTCTCTCTCTCTCCCTCTCCCTCCCTCCCTCCCTCCTTTCCTCCCTCTTACCCTCCCTTCTTCTCTCCAAGCATGTCCTCAGGTGAGGATTTAAAAAATATATATGCTTGTTAAATGGCTAATAACCATCAAGTTGTGTGGGGTGACTAGAACCTTGAAAAACAGGCTTAGAATTTATTGTATGACAAGTTGGAGTAGCTTGATAAAAACAGGATGAAGGTTATTATTATTATCATGTTATCACCACCTTAGATTGACTTATCTCTGAGGAACTTGAGAAGCTTTCATATACCTATTTTCAAAATCTCCTTGTGAAGTAGGAAATTGATTTTATCTATTATATAATAAGGGCAAGCAGAACAAGAAGAAATTGTGACTCATTCAAGGTTGCAGTTAGTGAAAGATAGAAATCAAACATAGGTTTTTCAGCTCTTGAGTACAGACCTGTTCTATACACTTGTGTTCGCAAATGGTTGTCTAAGACAGGTGTTCTCATCACAGTCGCCTGGAGGGGTTGTTAAAATGCAGATTGCTAGGCCCTGCACTTAAAGTTTCTGGTTCAGTAAGTCTGGAATAGGGCCTGAGAATTTGCATTTCTATGAAGTTCCCAGGTGATGCTGATTCTGCATATACAGGGACCAGAACCACTGCTCTAAACCAGTAGTATACTCTTTTTCAGGGTAAGCAACTGCTGTTTTTAGAGAGGCAGCAATAGCCCAGTCTACCCAAAAGTATCTCTTTCATTGATCCTAAGATTTACATTTTTTAATCCTTTTTTTAAAATACATTTTTATTGATTTCAGAGAGGAAGGGAGAGGGAAAGATAGAAACATCAAAGATTCGAGAGAATCTTTGACAGGCTGCCTCCTGCACGCCCCCTACTGGGGATCGAGCTCACAACCCGGGCATGTGCCCTTGACTGGAATCAAACCCGGGACCCTTCAGTCCATAGGCCGATGCTCTATCCACTGAGCCAAACCGGCCAGGGCTTATTCCTTTTTTTATTTTTATTTTTGTTAATCCTCACCTGAGGATACTTTTTCCATTGATTTATTTTTTAAGAGGGAATGGAAGGGAGGGAGAGAGACAGAGAGAAACATCAATTGGTTGCCTCCCGCACGCACCTTAATCAGGGCCCAGGATGGAGCCTGCAACCGAGGTACGTCCCCTTGACTAAAATTGAACCCATGACCCTTCAGTCTGAGGGCTGACGCTCTGACCACTGAGCCAAACTGGCTAGGGCTGAATCCTTTTTTTAATGTGTATGCGCTGTTTTTCTAGAAAGTCCTTTTAAAAATATACTTATGATGAGCCCAGCCGAGGTAGCTCAGTGGTTGAGTATTGATTCGATCATGGTTTGATTCCTGATCAGGCACATGCCCAGGTTGTAGGCTCGATCCCTGGTGGGGGCTGTGCGGGAGGCAGCTGGTCAGTGATTCTCATCATTGATATTTCTATCTCTCCCTCTCCCTTTTTTTCTGAAATCAATAAAAATACATTACATATATATATGTGTGTGTGTGTGTGTGTATACACACACACACACACACACACTTATGATAAATGACATTAAAACATCAGATTACCACCCTGGCCTATGTGGCTCAGTTGTTTGGAGCATCATTTCATACACCAAGTGGCGGTGGGTTCAATTTCCAGTTAGGACACATACCCAGGTTGCAGGTTTGATCACAAGTTGATATCTCCCTCTCTCTCTTTTTCTCTCTCTCTCTAGAATCCATTTCTTTTTTTAAAAGCTGCTAAGTTTTCTTTTAAAACATTTCTTTATTTTTGTTAAAACTTTCTTATCAGAGTATTAGGATAGAGGTATACATTTATTAGGTCTCATAGATATTGAAGGGTAATTTTGTTTTAGAATGAGGTATCTAGGGAATGGCAAAGCCATGAAATGTAATTTTTTGCCTGAAAGGTTAAGACAGCTCAGCTCTAATTCTGTGCCCTGGGCTGGCCCTTCAAAGCATTGTAAAGCCATCTTAGAGTGAGATGTTGCTCTTTCTTTTTCCAGCAATAAACAGTGGAACATTGTTATCTAAACCATCCCCACCCTTACCACCAAAGAGAGGCATTCCATCAACCTTGGTACCCACCTCGGAGTCTGCCGCCGCCACCACCACCACGAAAGCACCAAGTGATCAAAGAGAGAAGAGCACATGCTCTGTGGGCTCCGAACAGCTGCTGCTTATCCCACCTCCCTCTCCATCCCCACCGCTGCCTACTCACATACCTCCAGAACCCCCACGGTCCCCTCCATTCCCTGCTAAGACTTTTCAAGTTGTGCCAGAAATTGAGTTTGCACCTTCTTTAGATCTACCCCAGGAGGTTCCCCAGCAGGAAGTCCAGAAGAAGGAAGTACCCAAGAGGATGTTGGACCACAGCTTTGGGGAGCCCCATGTACCCTCTAGGCTACCCCCACTCCCATTGCATATCCGAATCCAACAGGCCCTGACCAGCCCACTTCCCATCTCTTCTTCCTTGGAGGGCTCTCACAGAGCTCATTCGTTGCTCTTCGAGAACAGTGACAACTTTTCTGAGGACAGCAATACTCTGGGTCGTACCAGGTCACTTCCCATCACTATTGAAATGCTGAAAGTGTGAGTGCCTTAAAAGCTTGCCTCTTGTTTCCTCTCCTTTGCTTTCCTTTTCTAGTTAGCCCTTCTTGGAAAAAAATTACTTATAAAAAGAAAATGTGAATAAATTTAAAGTAAAAAGAATACTCAACAAATAAGACGTTCTAGAATTTGAACTTTGTTTACCCTGCTGATTACTATAACATGGTTTCCATAGCAGACAATTTCATGACGATACAAAAATTATCAACTTTTACACTTTAAAATTGAAACCCCTGTGTTTTTTGATACATGGTGCTTAAGAGCATGGATTTTGGCGTAAGCTAGCTCTGGGTTCAAATCCCAGCTCTACCTCTTACTTACTAGCTTGTAGTAGTGTATGTTCCTTAACCTTTCTGAAAGGTTATGTAATTATGTTCATTTTTTAGTCCAGACGATGAAGAAGAGGAGCAAACCCACCCATCTGCATTCAGTGAAGACATGCCTCCTATCTCAGTCACTCCTAAACTACCACAGAGTCTGCAGGAGGAAGAGGAAGAGAAGGAGAGCGACTCAGACTCAGAAGGTCCCATTCAGTACCGAGACGAAGAGGATGAAGATGAAAGCCAGAACAGTAAGAAAAGGAGGGAAAAGCAAAAGAGAAAATTATTTTATAGATAAAGCTACTGGCTGGTCTTAGCAAGTGAAAAATGAATGGAAACAGGCACTTTCTCCCATCGAGTCATCTGACTGCCTGATGTTGGCTTATGAAGAACTCTTGTCTCTGATATTGCCATTGTTATAACAAGCCAGTGAGCGGGAGCCAAGTAGATTGCGTCATTCAGTTTTTCATCTGTTTTTAATAATGGAATCCTGAAAGTGAGAGAACAGCCTTAAGATAGGAATTTTATGAGGTGTGTTAGTATGAATACTTTTTGTTGTAATTCAGAGGGCTGTCCCATGCTTAGATTCTCTCCTACAGCAATTTTTACTAAGGATGAAAGTATAGAGGACTGGTAGAAGAGAAGATATCTTTAGCCCATCTGAGGCCATCTGGCTGAGATTTTTAGATGTTTTCTTAGCTTTACCCCCACCTCTGTGTTAGCTGGATGATTGGAGGCCATGTAGGAAGCTGGGAGATAGGATATTATTTGTTCAGACTCTTGCCTAAAGCTCAAGCAGGTGAGGTTGAGCCTTAAGCTTCAACATTATTTTTTTTTTTTCTTGTGCAAAGGTGCTCTGGCCAACAAAGTGAAGAGGAAAGACACACTGGCAATGAAGTTGAATCACAGACCCAGTGAACCAGAGTTGAACTTGAATTCTTGGCCTCGCAAAAGCAAAGAGGAGTGGAATGAAATACGGCACCAGATTGGGAACACACTGATCCGGTAGGCCCGTTAGTTAGAATACATTGATTTGATTAGGACAGTATGTATGTTGGAGACATATTTTGTGGTGAAGCATTCATTTATCATTTAGTTGCTTTTTTAAAAAAAAATTTAGAAATAGTATAATATTTTTAAAATACCTATTGTGGCCTGGCCAGCATGGCTGGATTTGGGCTCAGTCCCCAGTGTGGGGTGTGCAGGAGGCAGCTGATCGATGATTCTCTCTCATCATTGATGTTTTTATCTCTCTCTCTCCTCCTTTCCTCTCTCTGAAATCAATAAAAATATATTCTAAAAAAAAACAACAAACCTATTGTGCCCAGTTGAATATTCTCTAAGAACTTGGAAATTAAACCATAAGATACGTTTTGTTGTTGTTTTAAGTTTTAGAGAATTCAGGTGGTTCCCAGAATAGCGAGACTCCTCTGTCATTTATCCAGTTGTTCAAGCATGAGATGCCAGCCCAATTAAAGAGCACACCCACATTTTTTATTACACCTATTATACATGTTCCATGTAACTGCCTCCTTTCAAAGTGTTAGTATACATATTTTTTCATTATGTTACTATATTTTTCAAGTGAGCTGGAACCCAAAGCACAGAGAAACTGAATGCAGGCCAATTACCTGCACATATAATACACATCAGAGTCCAGGTGTTTTCCCAACTCAGATGTATCTCTTGACAGAATGAGGAAAAGGAGATGGAACTGGTGACACATTACTTAAAAGTAATTAAGAATGTTAATTAACTAAAATATATTCTCCTCTCCTATCTTAAACACCTGGTTGTGCTGTTGGCCAGGATGGCACTCTCAATGCAAAACTGTGGCCCTCTGTCAGCAAGAGACCATCAAAATTAGGAATTAGTTTAAAATGGGAATCTTTGCCCAGCTGCATGGCTCAGTAGTTGAGTGTTGACCTAGGAACCAGGAGGTCATGGTTCAATTCCCGGTCAGGGTATAGGCCTGGGTTGCATGCTTTATCCCCAATATGCAGGAGGCAGCCAATCAGTGATTCTCTCTCATCATTGATATTTCTGTCTCTCTCTTCCTCTCCCTTCCTCTCTGCAATCAATAAAAACAAATAAATAAATTAAATTTTTTTAAAAAACTTTAAAAATAGTTATTACCATGTGGTTCAAATACTGTCTGCGCACATCATGGCAACCGGTTTTTCGGTGGTTCTGCCATTTGGTCTATTTGCATATTAGGGTTTTATATATAGGTGATAAGAAATGAGTAATTTTCTGATTCCAAAAATGACACATCATTGGTAACAGAACTGTGGATGATGAGAAACTTCATCAAATATTTGATAGAGAGGACCTTATTTTAAAATCTCAGTCCTTATCCTGGTTTCCTGAATCAAAATTTTTGTTAATATGCCTGGAGGATCTGTGTTGCTAACAGACTTGCTGAAGAAGCAAATCTGTTTGGGAGCCACCAGTCCAGTCCAAACATTCATTTTACAGATGAGTACATTCAGAGTCTGACTGAGCTTTTTTGTAGTGTTAGGGCTTGTTGATGTCCGAGCTAGAACTAGAATTCTGGCCTCCTGTTTATACATACAACTAGAGGCCCACTGCACAAATTTGTGCACCAGTGGGGTTCCTCGGCCTAGCCTGCGGGATCGAGCCAAAACCGGCTCTCCAACATCCCCTGAGGGGTCCTGGATTGCGAGAGGGCGCAGGCCAGGCTGAGGGACCCCCACAGGTGCATGATTGGGGCTGGGGAGAGATGCGGGAGGTTGGCCAGCCGGGGAGGGACTGCAGCAGGGCTCAAGTGGTCTGGCCCATCTCGCTCAGTCCTCATCTACCAGACCCCAGCAGCAAGCTAACCTGCTGGTTGGAGCGTCTGCCCCCTGGTGGTCAGTGCATGTCATAGCGAGCAGTTGAGTGACCTTAGCATATCATTAGCATATTATGCTTTGATTGGTTGAACAGCTGACTTGTTGACCGGACATTTACCATATTAGGTTTTTATTATATAGGATTCTTTTTTATGTTGTAACATCTGTATGAACACTTTCAATGTGAAACTTGTTTCATAAACAGTGAATCAGATAAACAAATGAAATATCAAAACAGTTTGAGATTTTATTGATTTCTTGTCAGTGTAGGGACTAATATAAAACTAAGACCAAAACAGGTCTTTATAAACAGGATTGAGAAGTTTAACATAGTTAATATTTTTATTTCTCTTTTTAGACGACTGAGTCAAAGACCAACACCAGAAGAACTTGAACAACGAAATATATTACAGCGTGAGTCCACTTATAAAAATAAAGTTGTACAGATTTTCTTTCTATATTTCTCACTTTAATATATATAACAGAGAAGAGAAGCATTTTCTGCAAGGGCCAAGGAGAGAGTGTTCCAGCCAAGGAAGGACTTTTCATAGCTTTTCCCCTGAAGGAACAGAGTTCCCCAAACTTTCTTTACAAGATAAATTATAGTATTGTTTAGTGTACTGGGATGCTACAAAAAATATTCATGTTCTCACAGGATCTTGAGCCTGCCTTGGGCCTTTGGGAGGATTTCAGTGTGTGTTAGACGCTGCCCAACGTTTCCCTTTCTTTAAGGAAGCAAAAGAGCCCTGGCCGGTTTGGCTCAGTGGATAGAGCGTCGGCCTGCAGACTGAGGGGTCCCAGGTTCGATTCCAGTCAAGGGCACATGCCCGGGTTGTGAGCTCGATCCCCAGTAGGGGGTGTGCAGGAGGCAGCCGACCAATGATTCTCTCTCATCATTGATGTTTCTATCTATCCCTCTCCCTTCCTCTCTGAAATCAATAAAGAAATATATTTTTTTAAAAAAAGGAAGCAAAAGAGTGGCTGTGCAGTTGGAGGGGCCCTCCTGTTCCTAGTGGAATCTAAGGACTGGGACCCAAAGCAACTCCCAAGTGCAGCAGATTTGCTGCCTTTTTCATCTCTTAAGACTTTCATATCTCTAAAGTCACAAAATAGGACCATGTATTTATTCCTCCCCCTCCGTACAGAATTAACTTCCTGAAATAGCATTCTAATCTAGGTCAGATTTATTTTTCCATATTATAGGGTGAAATTTGGACCTAAAAAGAGGATTAGGCTTCATAGGGTTACTTGTGGGCATGCTCAGTTTGACCTTGTTCTTTCATAGCTATTTAGATATATGCAACTTAATCACTTAGTAAATTTTTTTTTAAATATATATTTTATTGATTTTCTTACAGAGAGGAAGGGAGAGGGATAGAGAGTTAGAAACATCGATGAGAGAGAAACATCGATCAGCGGCCTCCTGCACACCTCCTACTGGGGATGTGCCCGCAACCAAGGTACATGCCCTTGATCGGAATCGAACCCGGGACCCTTCAGTCCGCAGGCCAATGCTCTATCCACTGAGCCAAACCGGCTAGGGCAACTTAGTAAATTTTTAAGTGTGGAAGTCTAGCCCTAACTGGTTTGGCTCAGTGGATAGAGCGTCAGCCTGTGGATGGAAGGGTCCCAGGTTCGATTCTGGTCAAGGGCATGTACCTTGGTTGCGGGCACATCCCCAGTGCGGAGTGTGCAGGAGGCCGCTGATCGATGTTTCTTTCTCATCGATGTTTCTAACTCTCTATCCCTCTCCCTTCCACTCTGTAAAAAATCAATAAAATAAAATTTTTAAAAAGTGTGGCAGTCTTTACAAACCTATCACACAAAACTTAGTGTGATCTCCTTTCTAAGTGGTTACCTTTGAGCAAGAATCTGAAAAGGGGTTTTTGTTGTTTTTTAAGATTTTTTTTTTAAAGATTTTTTATCAATGTTTAGAGAGAGAGGAAAGGAGAGGGCTAGGGGGAAGAGAGAGAGAAACATCACTGTGAGAGCGAAACATTGATGGCCGCCTATCAGGGATCGAGCTCACAACCCTGGCATGTGCCCTGACCAGGACTCGAACAGGCAACCTTTCATTGGCTCAACCAAAAGAGCCACACTGACCAGGGCTGCAAAGATTTTTTTAAAGGACACAGAGTAAATATTTTCAGTTTTGCAGGCCAAAATAAAAGGAAGCTATTATTTAGGTACTTACCAAACCATTCAAATGTAATCATTTAAAAATGAGAAAACTGTGGGGTGAGGCGGGGGACAATGGGAAGATATGTACACATGTAATACCTTAATCAATAAAAAAATAAAAAAATGGAAAAAAAATAAAAATGAGAAAACCAACTTGGCCAGTGTGGCTCCGTGGTTGAGCGTCGACCCATGCACCAAGAGGTCACTGGTTCGATTCTCACGGCACATGCCTGGGTTGCGGGCTCAATCCCCGGTGCAGGGTGTGCAGGAGGCAGCTGATGGATGTTTCTCTCTCTCTATCTACCTCTCTCTCTAAAAACGAGTAAAAACATATTTAACAAGAGGTAGAAGTTAACCTTAAAATAAAATAAAGCACAGTGGGGGAAAAAGATATTTTTAAAAATATGTAAAAATCAGTCTCAGCTCATGGGCAGTAAAAATATAGCCTACATTCCGGACTCGGTACCATAGTTTGCTACCCTTGCTCTTGAGTATTAGACCACCAGTTGACTAGCCATCTTGATTAGCCATCCCCAAAATTCAACTTTTATTCTGACTTGGAGTCTGTAAGAAATGCCTGCACGGTAATTAGTGAAAAGCTTGATATGCAGGTTGCCATTGTGAAGTAACATTTTTTGTTTCTGACTGTCACCTGTAGCCAAAAATGAAGCTGATCGTCAGGCAGAAAAGCGGGAGATTAAACGTCGGCTCACTAGAAAGGTACATTGCCCAGTGTTCAGTTTCTGTCTGTCTCCTGAGTGCATGTCTTATCTTTGAATGACCTTACTGATTGGAAAGAAATCACTTGATTTGAATTGCCATAGGTTGCTATGAAAATAGAACACATGATACAAATACAGAAAATAATACAGTATTATCAAGAGCTTTTTTTTTTTCACTTTTACGATTTAAAGAAAGCCTGGCATAAGAAGGTGCTCAGTAAATGCATAAAATTTTACCTTTTATTTGATAGACCTAGGATTTTGATGTAGGCTCTAAAACCTGTTGAAGTATAGAGATGGTAACGGGAGTGTGAAACATTCAATTCTGTAAGGCAAACTGGTTATTTTCTAATCTGGGAAAGAATGAACTGATCCTTATTAATATCTGAAAAGCATGAAAAACCAACTAGGATTTTTTTCCTTGTCCCAGATCAGTTAGGGTAGAATCTTTTCTGTACCAGACGTGTGTTAGCTCTAAAGCTCTAGTATCAATACCTATTTCCTTTTCTTCTCACCATAATCGTTTGTAATTGGCTTCTGTAGATTCTGATTTGGTCTGAGTGCTCTAGATATTTCTTAAACATAATAATCCACAAGAGAATGAGGGGATCTAGACATTTTCTTCCTCATTTCTCCCCTCCCCCAGAATCAGAGGAAGTATCTTCACTAGAATAAGCATAGCTAGAGGCCACAGCTGGACTCGCTGCCTTCAGGTTGTGCAGGTTACCTAATGGTGCAATTTTAAATCATAATGTATTGCAGAATCTGCTGTCCTGGACATTGTTCATGTTGAAAATAAATTCACCCTTGCCCTAACCGGTTTGGCTCAGTGGATAGAGCATCGGCCTGCGGACTGAAGGGTCCCAGGTTCGATTCCATTCAAGGGCATGTACTTTGGTTTCAGGCACATCCCCAGTAGGGGGCGTGCAGGAGGCAGCTGATTGATGTTTCTCTCTCATCAATGTTTCTGACTCTCCCTCTCCCTTCCTCTCTGTAAAAAAATCAATAAAATATATTTTTAAAAAAATAATAAAAAGAAAATAAATTCATCCTTAATATTACCCACTAGATCAGGGGTGGGCAAACTTTTTGATTCGAGGCCACAATGGGTTCTTAAACTGGACCGGAGGGCCGGAACAAAAGCATGGATGGAGTGTTTGTGTGAACTAATATAAATTCAAAGTAAAGGAGCGGAGGGGAGAGCAAGAGAACCGGATAGAACAGCCGGATCCGGCCCGCGGGCGGTAGTTTGCCCACGGCTGCCTAGATATTATTTTCATATTAAATGTATTCACTTTCTAATTATTATATGTGAGTTTATAGCCCTAATCCTTTTGCTTCTCAAATCTGGCCCATGGACCAACACCATTGGCATTACCCAGGACCTTGTAAGAGATGCAGAATCTAAGGCCCTACCAGACTAGCTTATTCAGAATCTACATTTTAACCAGACCCCCAAGTGTTTTGTATGCATGTTAAAGTCTGAGAAGCACTGGTAATACTTTACACTTGTTTATAGCAATGGTTTTTAAACTTAGCTGTGCATTCAGGAGCTTTAAAAAAAAAAACACCTCTCCCCGGCCAGCATGGCTCAATGGTTGAGCATTGACCTATGAACCAAAAGGTCACAGTTCCATTCCCAGTCGGGGCATGCCCAGATTACCGGCTCACCCCCAGGAGGCAGCTGATCAGTGATTTTCTATCTCTCCCTCTCCGAATCAATAAAAATATATTTTTTTAAAAAACCTCTCGTCCTATCCTGTTTGGCTCAGTGTATAGAGCATCGGCCCACGGACTGAAGGGTCCCAGGTTCAGTTCCAGTCAAGGGCATATACCTAAGTTGCAGGTCGATCCCTGCCCTGGAAAGGGCTCATTTGGGAGGCAACCTATCAATGTGTCTCTCTCACATAAATGTTTCTCTCAATCGATGTTTCATACCTTCCCGTTCACTCTCTAAAAATCAATGAAAAATATCCTCAGGTGAGGATTTAAAAACAACAATAAAAAACAATACAATCAATACCCAGAATCTCTAGGGATGGACCCAGGCATCAGTAGTGTTTGAAGGTCCCTATGTGACTCCAATGTACAGCGAAGGGTGAACCACTGGATTAGAGGTGATTTAATGCATGATTGATGCCTGATTCTTGGCATAGTCAACTAACAGGCTCCATTTCTTTCAGCTAAGTCAAAGGCCAACTGTGGCCGAACTCCTTGCCAGGAAGATTCTGAGGTTTAATGAATATGTGGAGGTAACAGATGCTCAAGATTATGACCGGCGAGCTGACAAACCTTGGACCAAACTGACCCCTGCCGACAAGGTCTGTCTCTCTCTCTCTATGCAAAACACTAATGGAAAGGAAAACATAAACAAAATTTCTATTTTTAATAATGATGTTAAATTTGTAATTGAAGATACAAAATACAAAACTTGATATTAATGATGCCACCACCAACAACAACAAAACTGGAAGAAAGTCCCTGTTACATCCCAGTACAGAAATCTGGAAGGAAAAAAGACATATTTTTAATGGTGATTATGTTGGTTGGAGAGAGTCTGGGTATCATATGTTAGTAATTACCGTATTTCACTTTTTAAACAGGAAAAGCATTTTTACATGCATGGAAACTATAAAAGCTGTAATATCTCTTTAAAACTCTCCAAGTGTTTTGGTTTCACTGGAGATTTTAAGTTTATTATGAGCTGGTTGGTGTCAGGGAAGGCAATGGGTACTGGCTCAGTGTTTCACCCTATGTGTTGCCCTGGCTTCTTTCTTCCCTCTGGGTTGCCTGCTGTGGGTTACAGTGACTCACAAAGTTAAGTACAATAGAGACCAGATGGCAAATCCCACTGCTATACTGAATGCTGAAACATTTCCACTTTTACTCCACAGGCTGCCATAAGAAAAGAATTAAATGAATTTAAAAGCTCAGAGATGGAGGTTCATGAAGAGAGCAAACATTTTACACGGTAAGAGCCAAAAGACCCAAATACTGTGAGCTAACCGTTTCTATAAAAACAAACACACCACCAGAGTTGTTCATATAGGAAAGACTCTAATGACATCGTTTAAAAGAAGGATACTCACCCAGCTGGTGTGATTCAGTAGTTGAGTGTCGACCCATAACCAGGAGGTCATGGTTCAATTCCTGGTCAGGGCACATGCTGCTTTTCGGGCTCAATCCCCAATAGGGGGCTTGCAGGAGGCAGCCAATCAGTGATTCTCTCTCATCATTGACGTCTCTGTCTCTCTCTCCCTCTCCCTTTCTCTCTGAAATCAATAATAACGTGTGTTGTTTTTTTTAAAGAAGAAAGTACTATAGTAGACAACAGTAAAGAAAAGAGTCATAAAGAAGGTGACATTTAGGCTGGATCTTGGAGTATGTAAAATAATTTATTTGGACAAGAGGGAAGAAAGGAACATTGTAAGCAGAAGGACCAGCTTTAGCAAGGCTATGGGAGGTAGAAAAGTACAAGATGTTTCTGGTTAACAGGAAGTGTAGTTGGAACAGAGGATGCATGGGGACAGTGTGGTGAAGTTGAGACCAGCAAGATGAGGTACTTTGAAGAACTTTGACTGTTAGGCTGGGATATCGGAAACATAGGCGTTCTGTTTATTTCAGAATCAGCTCTGGTGGAACTGGGGAAGGTGAAATGGGAGGGTAGAGAGACTAGCAGCAGGAAAGCAGTTAGGAAGTAACTGGAATAGCCATAGTGAGCATACTAGTGCTCAAAGCAGGGAAGTGATGGTGAGAATGCAAGGGAGAGAGATCTGAAAGACACTTGGCAATCTGTTGATTCCAGGTATGAATCAAAGGAAGTAGTCAAAATGACTCAGACTTCTAATTTGTGATTTCTGAGGTCTCTAATATCAATAAGGAGTACAGTTGAACAGTTTAGGACATTTCTTCAGTAAAATATTTATTGAGCAGCTACTACATGATAGATACAGTGCTATGCACTCGGGACATAGCAGGAAACAAGATCAAGTCCTTGCTCTTAACAAGCTTCTAAAAGAGAAAGGCAGGCAATAAACAAACTGGGAAATAAATTATCTATGTTGCATTTGACGAGCCTTAGCCACATTAAAGAGGAGATGCCTAGAAGATAGTTGAATATTCAGCCTAGAGTGCAAGGAGAAACAAGGTCTAAAGATAGCACACTGCCCTAGCTGGTTTGGCTCAGTGGATAGAGCGTTGGCCTGCAGACTGAAGAGTCCCGGGTTCAATTCCAGTCAAGGGCACATGCCTGGGTTACGGGCTCAATCCCAGGTAGGGGCATGCAGGAGGCAGCTGATCGATATTTCTCTCTCATCGATGTTTCTAGCTCTCTATCCCTCTCCCTTCCTCTCTGTAAAAATATCAATAAAATATATTTAAAAAAAAAAAAACAATCTATAATATCTGGTAACTCAGCTTTTTTTGATCTCCTGTTTTAGCTACCATCGTCCATGATGCTGAAGTTTGTGAGGAACTAAACAACCCCCCAAAACAGGGCTACTTTGCTGCTTCAGTCTCCAGAATGGCCTGGCGGGAACTTCAGCACTTACCAGCACAGCCAGAATTGAGTCTTCTGGGGTAAACAGCACTTCTATGAATGTAGCGTTTCACTGGAATGGATTCTCATGTGCTGCCTTGTGCAGAACTGAACTCTGTCAGTGCTTTGAACCTTTTCCTATTGCAGCATACTTGAGGGGTATTCCCTCACCAGCCACAAACGTTCTGGGCCACTTGCACGTTCTGCGTTTTATTGGCTGCACCACACCAATGAGACTGCCTGTGCTGAGGCACAGTTCGCACCGTTAGCCTTACCTGCTCTGTCCTGGTTGTGAGATCCACTTGTGTAGGCGCTAAATTCCAGCCATTGAATCCAGTTGGTGGTGGGGAAAACCGAGAGGGCCCCATCTTCTAGCAAAGGGGCCCCCACTTCTAGGGGAAGCTTCCTACCATGCTGGCATGTCACCTTGCACTATACCTCTTGGAACAGCAATACCGTCCTCTGCAGGCAGTCCAGCCTGAAAGAAGCTCAGGATCTGTCGAGTGCTTCCTTTTTTTATTATTATTATTATTTTAATCTTGAAGTGATGGAAACTTATGTTCAATCTGACCTGCAACCAGATTCCAAGTTGGGAAAAGGCAAAAGCATGTGTTTTCTATGTACAAAACCAAAAAACGCCTTTATGTTAATGCTAACTTGGCAGAAAACTGACTCATGGCTTAAATGTTAAAAGCTGTTGTACGTTTGTTGCACCAAATGATACTGTAAATCATTTTGCCCAATAGATATATTCTCCTCCATAAAGCAGAGTTGTAGCAACTCTGTGGGAGTTGTGTGCTATTGGCCCCCACACTTCCAGCCAGAATCACAGCAAAGTCCTAGGGATGTTGGATGCTAAATCAGGTCTTCGGAGAAGCGATTAGGAGGGGCACCCACTGCTCCTCTCCTCCTCAGCACAGATGTTTGTCCTCCTGCTGCCCCTCTGGCAGCTTCCACCTCACTCATCCTACTCTTCCAAGCTGGAGCCAGTGTAGTCGATGCCTGGCCATTGGCTCAGCCTCCACCCCCTTTTTTGTAATATATATTAATATGGTTTCCTAAAACAAGATTCAGTTGCTTTCTTTGAATTTTTATTCAACCTTACAGCCTCACTGTTTCCCTCTAATTCCTATCTACACTTAATTGAAGAAAAAAAATAGTTTCTAGTTAACTAATGAATGTAGCTTTTTCTTTTTAATGTTCAGAAAATTGTGGCTGTTTTATAGATTACTTCTGCAGTTCCCATTGTTCTGTATGTAATCTTTCAGTAGATTTTTCCTTTTTACTCCTTTATGTCCATGTAAGATTTGGTGAAGAGTCAGAATATCATGTTAAGACAAAACGCTAAAGTGACCTTAAAAGTAGTGTTCTCTCTCTGTATGGGTAATAGGAGGTATAATTCTCAGTGACTGTCAAATGCTTTATGGCTATGGAAATATACTGGGTTCACATCTCCTTGAAACTGATTAACATTTGGCCTGGGGGAAAGACAAGAGATAACCCCACACTGTTGTCAGAGGTCTGTATATAAGGCGGGAGCACATTACCTGCTAACTTGACTTCTAACTTTCCGGTCTTGTTGGTTTGGAGATTACCTGGCTTATGTCAGAATTCTCTGTGGCTTAAGATGACATTGTCAAACCCTTTACTGCCTTTCTTTCCCTTAATGTGCCAAGCTTGAAATAGGATTTGACTTCCTGAGCTTCTTGTTTGCTTTCTATGTGCCACCAAGAAATCTAATTCATCTTTCATCTCATGTTCTTTTGAAACAAGATACTTTGGGGGGTCAAGTCTTTTCAGGTGATTTTTATATATATACATATAAATATAAAGGATTTTGTGTCCTTTCCTTGTAAGTAACAATTCACAGTCATAATGTATAGAAGAAATGAAAGTGTGATGTATTGTACTTTAAAATACTTCCCTGATGTACAGAATCTCCTTGTAAAATAAATAATTGCATTGTATATCAGTCTTTCTACCAACATTAATTATTAAAGTATTTTAGGATTTTAAAAAACTATACTATTCTGGTATGAAGTATTTATTTTATATTCTACCTTATTCCAAAAGATTTAAGCCTGCTTAAAAATGATACCTAAAATACTGCTAGACAGCCTTAATGAGAAGTAGATGAGGAGGGAAAGATAATAGTAAGAACATTAAGTGTAGCCCTAGCCGGTTTGGCACAGTGGGTAGAGCGTCACCTTGCAGACTGAAGGGTCCCAGGTTCGATTCCAGCTAAGGGCACATGCCCAGGTTGTGGACTCGATCCCCAGTAGGGGGCGTGCAGGAGACAGCCGATCAATGATTCTCTCATCATTGATGTTTCTATCTCTCTATCCTTCTCCCTTTCTCTCTGAAATCAATAAAGGTATATTTAAAAAAGAAGAAGAAGAAGAAGAAGAACATTAAGTGTAGCCAGAGATACTCAGTCATGTTTGTGAATGACTGCACACATATAGAAAAAGAATAGGCTGCAGAGAGGAAAACCAACTGTGAATCCCATAGTATGTACCAGGTACTGCTCTTGGTCCTTTATCCTATTTATCCCACCCCTAGTCTGGGAAGTAAGTAGAAATAGACTCATTTTACCATCAAAGAACCTAAGAGGTGAATTTGCTTCCCCAAGGTCAAAGCACATTGTGTGACCACTCTGCATATATTCAAGGACAAGCAACTGCATCCCAATCATCCCTATAAGGATTACTCTGTGTGGACCACATATCAGCCCACAGGCTGACATCACAATAAGACAGTTCATACCTCATATATACTCCTCTCTGGCTAGCAGCCCAGTTTCATTGATGGTGGCCTCACCAGTGACTCACTTTCTACTTGTCACTTCAGAGACTGGCCTTGGTTAGTCCACCACCCTTTACCCAGGGTTTAAAGAAACCATGAGTCAGAACTCATGTCATTGGGTTTCACCTGCTCCCAGATTTTCCTTCTAGTCCTCCAAAGAGGCCTCAATTGCCATTACCCTTTTGAGGTTAAGCATTGTTGCCTGTGCACATTGCCCAGTGTTGGCTGAAACAATGAATGAGTTTAGGGTTCTTGTGGATTTAGATTACTATATCCCAGGAGAGGGAGGACTGTAGTAGAGTGAGAGGTTTGGAAAACCACTATCAAAAAGGGAAAGTCCATGCCCTACCTGGTTTGGCTCAGTGGATAGAGTGTCAGCCTGCAGACTGAAGAGTCCTGGGTTCGCTTCCAGTCAAGGGCACATGCCCAGGTTGTGGGCTCGATTCCCCAGTAAGGGGTGTGCAGGAGGCAGCCGATCAATGATTGTCTCTCATCATTGATGTTTCTATATCTTCCTCCCTCTCTCTTCCTCTCTGGAATAAATTAAAATGTATATTTTTAAAAAGCGAGGAGGGGAGGAGTCCAGTGGATATTAAGTGGGAGGGGATGAGATAGAAAGTGTACTTATAAAAGATGAGAATGTACAACAACAAAAAGCCAAGCTCTGACTCCAAAACACAGACAACCACTGTTTCAATTCCAGCTCCAGGAGGCCTGAGGGCAAAATAGAAACCACCAGCAACCTGGATCCACCACTTGCTCCATCTGTCTCTTTTGTGGATACCATTCATTTCTTCCCCCATGAATTTTTGCCTCCTTCATAAAACATCTGACAGGAACAAATGCCCTCAATTTCCCTCCATCTGTTACTGAGGATACACACACATTTTATTCATCCATTAATTTGTTTAAAGTTTATCTTCTTCCTACCCTAAAAAAATCTTCCTTTGATCATATTTTCTCTTCAACCTATTGTCCTATCTCCTGCTTTTCCTACACCTCCTTCACATAATCTATTTTAATGTTAAACAACTTAAATTTCTGTACAATCCAAACAGTTGAGCTAAATGAGTAACAAGTAGAGGAGGAAGACCTGATGGAGAAGTAAACTGAACAGGCTTCTTGACATTGGTTGTGACCTCTGATCTGTATGCATGTTTTCCATTTCTAAAGCCATGTTCATTCAACTCATTAAAATCTCAATTAAATTTAAAATAAAAATGGCTGCCCTAGCCAGTTTGGCTCAGTGGATAGAGTGTCGGCCTGCATACCACAGGGTCCCAGGTTCAATTCCCATTAAGGGCACATACCTTGGTTGCAGGCTCCTCCCAGGCTTTCCCTGAGGTCACTGGTGATTTCTTTCTTTTTTTTTTTTTTAATATATTTTATTGATTTTTACATTGAGGAAGAAGAGGGACAGAAAGTTAGAAACATCCACGAGAGAGAAACATCTATCACCTGTCTCCTGCACACTCCCTACCGGGTATGTGCTGGCAACCAAGGTACATGCCCTTGACTGGAATCGAACCTGGGACCCTTGTGTCCGCAGGCAATGCTCTATCCACTGATCCAAACCAGTTTGGGCCGGTGATTTCTTAATTACTGCATCAAAAGCCTGTTTCCAGCTCTTAATGTATTTACTCTGAAACATGGATATTTTAGACCATGTTTCTTGTCCTCAAAACTTCTTCCTTGGCTTCTGAGACACCCACGTCTCCTGATTCTCCTCCAATCATCTTTCCCTGTTCTTCTTCCCTGACCACCATTTAAATGATGGGTTTCCATGTCCTCTCATCACTCTTCCTGCTTTCCCAAGGTGACTTCAGTCAGCACTGTTATTCTGATAACTTTGAAATCTTTACCTACAACTCAGGTTTCTTGCTGGAGTCCATCCCTATCTCCAATTGACCTTTGGAGATTTACACACACCCGGGGGCAAAAATAGGTTTACAGTTGTGAGTACATGAAACACAGAGTTTATATTTCTATCATTTATTAATTACTAGAGGCCTGGTGCACGAATTCGTGCACCAGTGGGGTCCCTCAGCCTGGCCTGCAGAATCAGGCCAAAACCGGCTCTCCAACATCCCTGAGGGGTCCCGGATTGCTTGCGAGAGGGCGTAGGCCAGGCCAAGAGACCCCACCAGTGCACGATCAGGGCTGGGGAGGGACACAGTAGGTTGGCCAGCTGGGAGGGACCACAGGAGGGCTTCAGGCCATGTCTGGCCCATCTCACTCAGTCCCAATGGGCCAGACCGTAGCAGCAAGCTAACCTACTGGTCAGAGCATCTGTCCCCTGGTGGTCAATGCATGTCATAGCGAGCAGTTAAGCGGCCTTAGCATATCATTAGCATATTACGCTTTGATTGGTTTAACAGCTGACCGGACACTTAGCATATTAGGCTTTTATTATATAGGATTGTATTATTTATTTGTGTATATTTTTTCCCACCCCTGTGTATATCCAAATGTTCCCAACATAACATATATGCTCCTTTAATGTCTACCCCACAGCCTACTTTCTCAATTATCAGAGTTAGAGACCACCATATGTTCAGCCTCCCAAACCTGAAACTTTGGTTTTATATGCAAGTTCCTCTCTTACCTTGCAGGTTCAGTAGGACAATAAATTCTCTACCTCGGAAATGTCTCTTGATGTATATTTCTCCTCTTGCCTTGTTTACAATCCAGATCCAAAGTCTGGAGGACTTTGTAATCTCCAGTCTCTCCAATCCTTCAATATTGCCACTAGAATTATCTTTCTAAAATGAAAGACAGTTACAGCCATCCTTTACTTCAAAACTTATTGGCCTCTGGTTACCTAGATAATATTTAAACGGCCTGGACTACAAAATATTTTGTAATTCAGCTCTTGCCTACTTTCCAGTCTCATGAAAAATCCAGGCACTTCTTCCTTTAATGTTCCTCATCAAGCCGATTTCTCACCCTTCCTGGGAGACCACAGGTTTGCTAGTTCCTCAACCTAGAATACTGTCATCATCCATACCCCACTCCTCCCCCCCATCCCTTTACAATTCCTTCAAGTTCTAGCTCAAATTTTAACTCCCCAGGAAAACCCTCTGAGCCTTTAGCATATTATTCAGTTGCTCTGTCCTCTGTGCTCTCCAAACGTTTTCTTTATTCATGCCAGGTACCACTCTTCAAGCAGTAGCATAATTCTCTGTCATGTCTATTTCCTCCACTGTAAACTCTAAAGTATTTCATCTAGAATCCCCGGTGTCTAGCACAATGTCCAGCAATAAGTCATATCCACTAAGTGAATGTTGAATGAGTGATTGAAAGGTAAGTGGCCCTAGCCAGTTTGGCTCAGTGGATAGAGCATCGGCCTGTGGACTGAACGGTCCTGGGCTCGATTCTGGTCAAGGGCACATACCCAGATTTTGGGCTCAATCCCTGGTGGAGGGTGTGTAGGAGGCAGCCGATCAATGATTCTCTCTCATCATTGATGTTTCTATCTCTCTTCCCTCTCTCTTCCTCTCTGAAATCGATTAAATATATTTTTTTAAAAGAAAGAAAGGTAAGTGAGTGCTGATAATATCACCAGACAAGTAGCAGACTTGTCTTCTTTCTTCTAAACTACTAGTTCTCATGCATTTTGGTTTTGTGGCCCCTTCACAATTATTTATTTATTTATTTTCTGTATTTTAGTTGTAAGACCAGTTTGTTCCTGGGGGCATGTTCGTGCAGCATCCACTTACTCTGCCATTTTTAAAAATATGTATATTTTTATTGATTTCAGAGAGGAAGGGAGAGGGAGAGAGAGATAGAAACATCAATGATGAGAAAGACTCATTGATCGGCTGCCTCCTACACACCCCCTACTTGTTATCGAGCCCAAAACCTAGGCATGTGCCCTTGACTGGAATCAAACCCAGGACCCTTCAGTCCGCAGGCCGACGCTCTATCCACTGAGCCAAACCAGCTAGGGCACAATTTTAAAATTTATTCAGAACCCCAAGAATTTTTGTATGTGTGAGTGATATCTATTGATACTGTACTAAAAATGTAAAAAGAGAAATTTTAAAAAATATTTATAATACCTTCCAAAATAACACATTACACACTAACAATAATATATTTTATGAAAAATATCTATTTTCCAAAAATAGTGAAAAGAGTAGCAATGTTTTACATTTTTTGAAAATCTTTTAGCTATTTGGTTTAATAGAGAATAGCTCATTTCTCATATTTACTTCTCATATTCAGTCTGTTACTATATGCTGTTTTAGTTTAAGTAAATGAAAAAATTCCAGTCTTACACAGATACCTAGTTGGCAAAGATGTCAGATGTTCTTTCAAGTAAAATTGTATGCCATGAAAAAAAAAAGCTATTTCAGCTCAGTCCAATCACATAAATTATTTTGCTGGAGTACTTTGGTATGCAGCAAAAGTGCTGTCTGTGTATTTCTCTCACTTTCTTACTCAGAATATTAAAAAGATAGATATTCAGCCCTGCTTGTGTGGCTCAGTGGTTGAGCACCAACCTATGAACCAGGAGATCACGGTTGGATTCCCAGTCAGGGCACATAGCCAGGTTGCAGGCTCAATCCCTGGTGGGGGGCATCTAGGACACAGCCCATTGATGATTCTCTCTCATCGTTGATGTTTCTATCTCTCCTTCCTTCTTCTCTGAAGTCAATTAAAAAATATTTTTTTAAAAAGATAGATACTCAAAAGTCAAGAATAAAATTAATGATTATTGCTTCATCAAAGACATTCTTAGGTTAACATGACTTTTCTAAAATACTGTACATTGCCCTAGCTGGTTTGGCTCAGTGGATAGAGCGTCGGCCTGTGGACTGAAAGGTCCCGGGTTCGATTCCAGTCAAGGGCACATGCCTGGGTTTCGGGCTCTATCCCCAGTAGGGGGCATGCAGGAGGCAGCCAGTCAATGATTCTCATCACTGATGTTTCCATCTCTCTCTCCCTCTCCCTTTCTCCCTGAAATCAATAAAAATATATTAAAAAGTCCTGACCGGTTTGGCTCAGTGGATAGTGTCGGCCTGCGGACTGAATGATCCCAGGTTCGATTCCAGTCAAGGGCATGTATCTTGATTGCAGGCACATCCCCAGTGAGGGTTGTGCAGGAGGCAGCTGATCGATGTTTCTCTCTCATCGATGTTTCTAATTCTCTATCCCTCTCCCTTCCTTTCTGTAAAATATCAATAAAATATATTTTTTTAAAATATATATATTAAAAAAGTAAAAATATATTTAAAAAATAAAATGAAATACTGTGTATCTTTGATGATGAAAAACACTATTACCAGTACAGTTTGATAACAAGGCCTTGAAAAACTGAGGCACCAGCCAAGTTTACCCACTATTTCATTTTACATCAGTGCAGCATCAACACGGTGAAAAAGGCAAAGGAAGTATTATTATAAAATAGTTTTGACCTCATGCAGCCCCAAAAGAATCTCAGAGACCCCAGAACCACTGCTCTGGTCCTGTTTTGCATCTTAAAATTTGGGTAATAATTCCAATGTCTTAGAATTGCTGTGACAATAAATGTATGTAAACCACCCAGCACAAACATCTTATAGAAGGAACACCACAAATATTTCTACTCGTTATAGTCCAGCTGTGATAGCTCTATGTCAATTTAACATTTATTCACCGAACACCATCTTAGAAATTCTATCACATTTGTAACATTGTACCGCAACATGTATCTTCAGAATTCTTTACTTGCCTAATTCTTTATATTAGGGGTGTATGTGTTAAAATGTACTTAATATAAAAGTTACCATTTTAACCACTTGTAAGTGTACAGTTCAACAGTATATCCCGTAGTTGTGCATAGGAAGCTTTTAAGTTAACCAATTCGCGTAGGAGCACTTGCCTTCTTTATTTACGCATTTATTAAATGTCTGTTTCACTTGTGACAGGGCAGATTCAACCACTTTTTAGACTTTCCGCGTTTCTCTAGATGTCTTTTTCTATTTTGCATGTTTATTACACCAAAGTTATTTTTGACGAGTTTAACAACACATTCCCCAGACGGAGCGACCTGAGGGTAGAACAGTACGTTTGCTATTAGAAACGTATCCGCCTACATACTTAGTTTCTGTAATTTACATTCCCCAGCAAAGTTGCGCGTGAAGGCTCTGGCATCGCGAGAATCCTCTGGTCCTGGTAGGGGTGGGGCTTAACCTAGTGAATTTCCGATACGCTGGCTGCGCATGGCGGAGCGCAGGCGCAATAGACATATCCGCTCGCTTCAAAAGGTATAAAATCAGGACGCCTTGCGTTCGTCCGGCCTTTTAGGTGGAGACCGTTGCTCAGCCTTCCTGGTATCTGGTAAGTGTTTTTATCCGCCTGGTTTGTCAGCTTCACCTTTAGTACCCTATCCTGCTAACCATCCTTTCCTGTAGTAATGATACTATTTAGAAGGATTGGTTTCAGCGGCACCGTGCTAACTACCCTTATTAATTCGTGCGGAGGGGCTGGACGGATGTGGCTGGGGCGGTCTCCTGATCCGCGAGTGATGCGTCGTAACCAAGGCGCGCTCGCGCCGAACTGCACCCTACACCCCAAGACGCTGAAAACGCAGCCACCCCACCCCGTTGCCCATTTATTACCCTGCCTCCTAGGAGTCGCGTTGCCCTCGGTGGAGTTGCACGCAGGACATTTTATTCCTGGCCCCTCCCGAGTTTGTGTCCTGATTTCGAAACCGATGGCTCTTGGTGCTGCCAATTTGTTTTAACATTTAGGGTAATTTGAAGATGATCGGTTTAAAGATATAAAGATTAACTGCTGTCTAAAAGGCTCTGTATTTGCCATTTCTTGGGGAGTGTGCTAATGGATTGTGGTTTCTAGATGTGTGTTTGCGATGCCCAGCTGAAAGTGAATTTTGGTTACTGACATGACTTCTGGCCAGTCTTGAACTTGAGTTTTGATGACTTTGGGGGAATTTAGGCTCCACTCCAACGTGGGTATCCCTGGGAAATCGCTGTCGGCTGGATGGAATTTCTAGCACAGTAGTCTGAATTTTAGGTGTAGTGACCAACGTGGATACCCCGGGAGGTCACTCTCCCCGGGCTCTGTCCAGGTGGCGTAGGGGAGCATAGGGCTCTGCCCCGTGATGTACAGTCCCTTTTCACAACGTTGGAGAGAAAGCCGGGCCTTGAGTCTGCGCCTGCATATTCCTACAACTTCTCAGAGTCCTGCGGACAATGACTGAGGAGACAAACCATGCAGGAAACATTTCTCTAGAGCAGCGATTTTCAACCGATGTGCTGCAAGAAATTGAAAACTTTGCAGTATCTGCCGATTTAGTCGGGCACTGACCTTTTTTCCCTTGGATTGTCAAATTTAAAATCAACAGCCAACACAGTAACTGTTGTGAATCAATTAAAATTCTAACTTTGGCCTGGCCTGGCTCAGTGGTTGAGCATTGACCTATGAACCAGGAGGTCAGGGTTGGATGCCGGGTCAGGGCACATGGCCAATTGCGCGGTAAGTAATTATAATTATATCATCAATGTTTCTATCCCTTCTCTGAAATCAATAAAAACCTATATTTAAAAATTCTACCTGTTTTGGCAGATCAGGGAAATATATTTTGTGTGCTGCAGTTTTAGTAATTAGTTTGTGTGCAGCATGAGGTGGAAAAGGTTGACAATTGCTGCTCTAGAGCTTCCTATCTGGATATAAGTTGATCAGAAGTGAATTTTTTGCTTTAACCAGTTTTACCATACTGCTGAATTAAGCTCTTTACCTTGTTTTGCAGCCTTCAGTCAAGATTCTAAATAACTTGATTTGGGTGAGTAAATCTGAATTGCTTTTGGCTTATCCATTTTGCCCTTTAAAGTCCATCCACAGGAGATGGGGTTTGGTCTCGCGCACAGTCCCTTTTCATGATACTGGAGTTGAAGCTGGGCATATTTGTCTGCATACGCCTTCAACAAGGAATAACTGATGAAGTAAATCATGAAATAGTACATAGTAATGACTTGTTTGAAATTGATTAAAACCAGTTACTAAACCAACAACTACATGTAGTGTGATCTATAATAAAAGTGTAATATGTTAATTAGACCAGATGTCCTTGGACGAAGCCAGGGCCCCGAGGGCAGCGGGGAGGGAGGAAGGCCTACCCTTGCACGAATTTCGTGCATCAGGCCTCTAGTATGTAATAAAGAAAAATCTCTAAGAGGTTTTGAGGGGTAATGCTGTTTGTATGTACTGTAATTACTACTGTTTGTGATTGATTAATCAGACACTCCCAACGTGGATACCCCGGGAGGTCACTCTCCCCGGGCTCTGTCCAGGTGGCGTAGGGGAGCATAGGGCTCTGCCCGGTGATGTACAGTCCCTTTCCACAACGTTGGAGAGAAAGCCGGGCCTTGAGTCTGCGCCTGCATATTCCTACAACTTCTCAGAGTCCTGCGGACAATGACTGAGGAGACAAACCATGCAGGAAACATCTAGTACACTAAAATGTGAAATTTTTAAATTTAAGAATCTATGATTCTAACCGTTTTTTCTGTTTTCATTTAGGAAAGAAGAGGAGCCACCTCACCTTTTTGGCAGTTAACAGTGCTTTTTGGGTCCCTCTAAAGTGATGGCTGTTTTTGGAAGATAAGTAGCTGCCCTTAGGAGTAAAAGGAAAAAGAAATGCAAATTCTGTCGTTCTCAGATCTGTATTAATGGGTAGACTAATAGAATGTTCCATTGGCCACATGGCCCATTGACATTGATAAGTAATTACAGAAGGCACTGAGCTTGGGGAGCTTTTTTTTTTTTTTTTTTAATCGCCCGAGGCTATTTTTCCACTGGTTTTTAGAGTGTGGGAGAGGGGAAGACAAACATCAATGTGAAACACATGTATTGGTTGCAAACTGAGGTACATGCCCTTGACCAGAATCGAACCTGGGACCCTTCAGTCTGCATGCCTATGCTCTACTCACAGCCAAACCGGCTGGGGCTGGGCAGCTTTATTAAGACAATATTGGCCAAAACCAGTTTGGCTCAGTGGATAGAGCGTCAGCCTGCGGACTGAAAGGTCCCAGGTTCGATTCTGGTCAAGGGCATATAACTTGGTTGCGGGCACATCCCCAGTGGGAGGTGTGCGGGAGGCAGCTGATTGATGTTTCTCTCTCATCGATGTTTCTGACTATCTGTCCCTCTTCCTTCCTCTCTGTAAAAAAAAAAATCAATAAAATATATTTAAAAATAAAAAAAAGACAATATTGGTCCTTGGACCTAAAAGGCCCAGAAAATTTTTCAGAATGTGTGATGCAAAAAAATTGAAACTAAAATGATACTTTGCTTTTTTTATCCTCAAAGTTGGTTTTCTAACTGCATAGCTGAATGAACAGAAAGCAAAAGCCCATGCAAGTCGTTTTTAAAATCCCTTTTGTATTTGTGAATTATAATAAAGGTGACTATATACTGAGTGTGGTTTCTTTTTTCATATGGGATGTGTGGTGACAGCCAAAGATAGTATTCCATAATGGACGGGGAGGGTGGCAGAGCCAGTGGCAGGGGGAGGGCAAGGGAGCACAGCCATTAGCTGCACCCTAAAGACTCTAAGCTTTTGGCTGAAACCAGTTTGGCTCAGTGGATAGAGTGTCGGCCTGCGGACTGAAGGGTCCTGGGTTTGATTCCGGTCAAGGGCATGTACCTTGGTTGTGGGCACATCCCCAGTACGGGGTGTGCAGGAGGCAGCTGATCGATGTTTCTAGCTCTCTATCCCTCTCCCTTCCTCTCTGTAAAATATCAATAAAATATATATTTAAAAAAAAAACTAAGCTTTTGTCTTGTGCTCTTTGTGTTTAACTTTATATTGACACTTGGCCATCGGGAAGAAGCATGCCCAGTTATATAGTTCCCTGGCTAGATCCCATTTTCATTGTGCAGTTGGATAGCTGGTTAAATTTTGAAATATGGGTAATGCTTCACCTACCTCTAATGAACTGTCTAATGCTATATAGTCCAATGGGCAGAGGTGTTCGATCTAGGTTGCCAATTAGACCAATCCTTCAGTTTCCCATAAAGTGCTAGCAAATTAACATTAGCAACTACAAGATTTTTGTTACAAGTCCCACTGCTGTTAGGCTAGTTAAACCTAGACTGGTGTCCAAGTAGCAAGCCCTTAAAACCTGGAAGACCACTGCCATGAGTGATGTGAGGTTGGGTCACAATGGAAGCTTTGTCAAGCCCTTGTACAGACTGCTAGCGTTGTAGGAATGGGATGTAATAGGCCCTGAAGGATGGAGACCATCTAGAAGATAGAGGTGAACCTGGTGCGTGGAGTTTAGATAACCATGAAACCGTTTAGGATCCTTTGTGGTCAAATTTAAGGGAGGTGTGTATTTGGGGTTTGGGTGGTGGGTTTGGCCAAAGTGGAATGCCCAGATGGAGTTTTACAAATGGTGTTCAGGGCCAGAGGATAATAGATTTGGGAATGGGAGCTATTTCCTATAGCCAAACTTAAGGAGAGCACAGCTTGTTGGCTTTTTGAACTGATAACATGTAGATGATATGCTTAAACTAGTAGCATTTGCAATACTTAGTTGTATTTGCATATGTTAATCCTCACAACTCTGAAATGGGTATTAATCTACCCCAGTTTCAGATGGGAAAACTTGGGAACAGACAGGCTACATTGCCCAAGTTCACAACTGGAAGTGGAGCCTCTGCACAGAAGGATCAACCCCTGCAGACTTCCTAGAAGTAAGGCAGGATCCTGTTTGTCCCAGGACCAGCCCAGTATTGACCTCTCATCTTGGATCATTACCACATACTGTCGGGAAAAGTAGGAGCTCAGTATAGTGTTAGCTTTTCCCTACAGCCAGAGAAAGATTATCTTAATGTCTCATACCAACTTCTCATAGGGCTGGATAGCTAATGCTAGACAGGAAATACCTGTATCCATTTCTATGTCCAAGTGGAGCTGAAGCAAAGCTGTCAGCAGGTATTCTAGGTCCCACCCTTTCTGCTAAATTTCATCTTGCAATATACCTGTCTAGACTTTCCAAACAGGCTTTTCCTGCACGTAGGCAATCATACCGATTGTTGCCAAACGTGGAGTCATGCTGCCTAGGTTTGGATTCTGATACCACCAGTTTCTGTGCATGTGACCTTGGGCGAGCCACTTAATCTCTGCTTCAATTTCCTCATGAAATTGGGGGGAATAAAAGAATGGGGATATTAAATGAGTTGATATTTGTAAATACTCCTTACAGTCTCATAAGTACAATGAGCTTGTTAAATAACATTTTGTGACCGCCTGGTATTGCAAGCACAGCACCAAAGAAATATCTAATTTATTGCTGGTAATCCTCACCTGAGGATATTTTCCCATTGATTTATTTTATTTTTTTTTTTAGAGAGAGAGAGTGAACGGATGGGGAGAGAGAAAGAGTGATGATACATTGGTTGCCTCCTGCACTAGCCCTGACGGGGGCCAGTGATTGAGCTTGCAACCAAGACATGTGCCCTTGACTGGAATCCAACCCGGGACCCTTCAGTCCTCAAGCCAAGGCTCTATCCACTGAGCCAAACTGGGCAGGGCAAAAACATCTAAATTTTTAAAGATTTCTAAACAGGGCAAGGTCTCACAGCTATGATTTAGGGAGACTAACCTGGGCATATTGGTGGGATGAAATGGAGGGGAAGAAATGAGAGGTAGGAACAGACTCCAGGAAGGTGGTGCTTTTGATCAGAGGGGCAGAAATAGAAACATGAAGAGAGGAGAGGGAGGAATCGGTAAAGCATTTAAGGTTTGAATCTGCATTTCTCAGAGAACCTTAACTTTGGCTGGAAAGATGAAGTTGGGGCGGTGTCTAGATCCATGGGTGATGAGTCACATGGGTAGAGCTGAAGGGCTGAAACTTCCAGTGGAGGGCAGATGGACTGCCCTTTCAAAAAGTGATAGCTCAGCCCTGAACAAGAATTCTGCCCCCTTCTACCACTTGTAGGATGATTCCAGAGAAAGTCCCAACCCCTTTGAACCTCGTTTTTCTCATTTTACAACTGTCATGAGGTTTTTGTGAGGAACAAATGTGTTAAGTAACATGGGTGAAAATGTTTCTGCAGTTAAAGTAAAAATACGAAGTACAAAATAGGTGATAATAATCATTTTTATAATTACATTAAGCATGTGAATGAATAAGAACTTGGAGGACGACAGCAGAGAGAGATCAGAGATCCCAGAGCTTAAACTTGGAGAAATTTCAGGGTACTATATCATCCAAAGGAGGAGTCCGTGATGGAGGCAGAGGTAAACTTGAAGAGGTAAGAGACCCTCAAGATGGGGAGTGCTTTGGGGTGGACTCTATAGAAAAAGAAATTCAGTTGGTAAATACTCATCAAAAGTATCTTATCTATCTGGTTATGATAGAATGACTTTCGAATCAGAATCAACATGAAATGGAGAAAATATCCTTCCGCAGAGGTCACTGCCCTGACCTGGGAAACCCCCCAGACAATCAAATGGCCAGAGAAGTCACCTCAGGGAACACCTGAAATCTTCAAGAACTGTTTGTATCCACTGTGGAGAATGAGTGTGTTCACAAGAGAGGGTCATCCGCTTGGTACCTATTTTCCTTCTCCAACCCCCAACCCCAAATCACATCCAATTCAAATGGTCTCCCTCACTCGATTTGCTTCCAAGTCCATTCTCCATTCTGTTCGAAAACAGAAACCTACTCATATCACTCATCTGGTCAAACCCCTTTCATAGTTCCCCATTGCCTCGGAATAGAGGCTGCACTCCTGAGACATAAAACCGTGCATCCCTGGCCCAGCCCTCCTGCTCCAGTGCTCTCCCTGTCACTCCTGCACGTGCCCTCTGCTCCAGTTAGACCTTCTTCGTAACATGTTTCCCACAAGCATCCTAGGCTCTCATCGCTGTCATTACAAGGGATGCTTCTCCGCATTAACTTGGAAAGCATTTCTTAAGTCCCAGGCTGAGTCAGATGCCCCTGGGCGTACCCTTGTCATAACTCTCTGTTGATAGTCTGATTTCTCATGTTTCTCCAACAGAGAACCTCTTGAGAACAGGGAAGAGCAGTATCTCTTTTCTCTGTACAGTTCCTATCACACAAGGTTTTCCCATAAACAAACCCTGTTTTCAAATGGTCTTTGTGGTTGTTAGTCCACTCGTCCCGATTTGGGGTCTCCAAAATACACACCCACTGTACTTGTGGAGTACAGATGGAGAACCTGGTCTAGAGCTCCTTGTGGGGAGCGTGTCCTTTGCACTTCCCGGGGCGGCCGCCAGGGGCCGCTGGGCTCTTTGTTTTCCTCTGTGGCCCCGGTCGGGCCAGAGGCCTGCAGAGCGCATGCTCTGGGGCAGTTCGCGGCCCAGCCAGCGAGCAGAGGAGTTCCTAGTAGCTGACCGGCATCGAGGTAGGTCGCGCGTGTCGTGGGCGAAGGGTCCTGGAGGATGGCGGCGCGCCGAGTGACCACGGCCAGAGCACGGCGGGGGTCGTCAGCGGGCCGGCGCAGTTGCTCGCGCGCGCCCGGTCGCGTGGCGACGTCTCCACGTGAAGCCGGGCGGCAGGAAGGCGCAAGTGCGGGTGCGCGTGTCCCCGGTCCCGCGGGGCGTCCGGGCGAGGGCCGGGCCCCGCCTCGCTTGAGCGAGCCCGGTGGCCCCTCTTCCGCAGCGCTTCTAGCGTCCGGCCCGCGGCGCCCGCGCGGGCGGGAGATTCAAACGGCCAGAGCGCGGCCGGCCGGGGTGCGCGGGGCCGCGGTAACCTCACTGGCCGAGTGCGCAGACCCGCTGGCCTGGCGGGCGGGATGACCTGGCGGGCGGGAGCCGGCTCCCTGGTGCGGGCCGCGTTTCCGGAGCGGGAATAGTGATTTTGTCCGGACTTCATTAGGAGAGTTGGGCTTGCAGGGTGGGGAAGGAACCCTGCCGGCGAGGGGCCGCTTTAGGAGCTGGAGGGTAGGTAGGCTGGGGAGGGTCTGCGCAGGCAAAGCGTGGACAGGCACCAGGACAACTGTGGACCGGTTAGAGAGGTGTGCTGTGAACGCCGCATCGACTTGTTAATGTAAAAAAACACACATTCAAACCTGTAAAGAATTTTTGTGAGTTTATTTGAGCCAAACTGTGGACAATTGCCGGGAAGCAAAACCTCAATGAATTGGGATGATGCTCCTGAGAATGGCGGGTTTTTACCTGTTTTTATAAATTACCGTCAAAGGAGGAGCCCTAAGTAGGTTACAGGAAATCCATTGGTCATAGATTAGGGAGGTGGGAGAAAGCAAAGCGGGGAAACCTCTGGGATTGGATAAAAAGTGAAATGATGGACACATGCTTCTTTTACTGAGGTGGATACAGAATAGTTAACAGTCCACAATTAACATGATAACAATAACAATGAGGGAATTTGTGGTCTGAGCCCTGGTGCCATTTGTTGGGCCCTGCGGGGTCCTGAAAGAGGATGTTACTAGTTCCCCAACATTTCACAGGTATGTTATCTCAGATGCAGAAAGACAATAGGCTCAGCAAAGATTGGAAATTGATCTTTGTCAGGGAAAATACTGGCCTAGGAAATGACTACCTTCTATACACAGCTTTTAGTTAAATTTTTAATTTCAGACCATTCTTTGTACTTACGTTAGGTCTTTGAGTTTGCAAAACCGCCATGCAGGCCTTCCCTGAACTAGTCAGGTTAGCATGTGGCCCCCCCCCCTTTTTTTTTTGTCCATGAACGCATCTGTCAGATTATTTACTGCTGTCTACCCTGTGCTGCGCTGGCAGGGCTGGGGAACCGTGGTGAGAAGGGCCCCATGTGGCCTTTGTGGAACTGCTGGTCTCCTTGGGGAGACCCACGCGGGCCACAATTACCTAAGTGCCAGTGAGATCACGGATGTATGCCGCGGAGGCAGGGTCACTGCTGCTGACAAGTCATTCATCAAGTAGTAATTGAGGTGCTCCAACCAAGTGTGATTCCTGTGTCCTAGCAGGAGTCGAGTGTATGGAGTGTTACACAGGAACTCTGAGGGTGTTGCCCAGCCCTGCCCAGGAGGGTCAGGGGTGGCTTTCCAGGTGAGGGGACACTTGAACCGGGTTTTAAAGGAGCTGCAGCCCTGACCGGTGTGGCTCAGTGGATAGAGCGTCGGCCTGCGGACCAAAGGGTCCCAGGTTCGATTCCAGTCAAGGGCATATACCTTGGTTGCAGGCACATACCCAGTAGGGGGTGTGCAGGAGGCAGCTGATCAATGTTTCTCTCTCATTGATGTTTCTAACTCTCTATCCCTCTCCCTTCCTCTCTGTAAAAATCAATAAAATATATTAAAAAAAAAAAAAAAAGGAGCTGCAGAGTTGTTCAGGTGGAGGGATTAGAGTGATACAGGCAAAGGAAACAGCACATGCAAAGGCATGAAGGTCTAGGTGAGTGTAGTGGTCAGGGATTACACAGATGTTTGAGTCTGACTGGAACACAGGGTACAAGGAGAGGAGTAACAAGATGCTACAACAGGGACTGGGTCTTGAAAGGTCTCAGGTGACAAGGGACCAAGGGACACTGGGTAGAGGTGGAAAAGACAGGATGGTTTCACCCGAGAAGAGTATTAGAATGGAGTCTGGAACAGTGAATTAGGAGTTCATGCTGGTGTTTTCCGAGACATCCCAAGAGCAGGAATCCTGTTCAGCTTTGCAACTTACTACTTGAGTCCCCTTGGGTCTCCCACTAAATCTTCCTATTAGTTTCTTTATCTGTAAAATGAAGGTAAGAAGCATGTGGTGAGAATTACTGATATCCTGTATTTTCCATAAAGCAGTGGTTCTCACATCTGGTGGAAAATGTGGCCCCTTTTCTTCTGGGAAAAATAAACCCATAAACCCAGACACAGCTCTGTATATTTGGGGGATCCCTTGGTTAGGAAACTTTTTCTTAAAAAAATATTTTTATTGAAGGGACAGGGAGGGAGAGATAGAAACATCAATGATGAGAGAGAATCATGGATCGGCTGCCTCCTGCACACACCCCACTGGGGATTGAGCCCTCAACCTGGGCATGTGCCCTTGACCAGAATCGAACCCTGGATCCTTTAGTTCGCAGGCCAATGCTCTATCCAGCTAGGGCTGGTTAGGAAACTCTTGAGGTGGAGTATCCTGGTAGTGTGCCTGGCACATAGCAGGAGTTCAGCAAATGTGTGCTGACAGATGAGCCCCTGTCCTCCCTTCCCTGGGGACCTTTCTCACAAAGAGAATCATCAGCCTCTGGGTCTGGCAGGCAGTTGTCTGCCTCCTGACATTGGGGATGAGGGGGTGGTGCTGGGACAGCTGCTGTGGTTAGAGAGAGGGCTCTGTCTCCCTTAGCAGAAATGAGGCTGTGGTGGGGTTACAGGGGGTCACAGCAGGAACACCAGGCCCTCCCTGGTAGACTGTCTAGTCCAGCGGTCGCCAACCGGTGGTCTGTGAGGTCTGAAAGGTTGGCAATCGCTGGTCTAGTCTGATGTGCCTACATTCATCACATGAAGAACAGGCTCAGGGAGAGGTGGGAATGGAGAGCTCTGGCCCTGGTCGGGAGTGGTCAGGAGACCTGCCATTTCACCCCACTCCTGTGTGGCCTGGGGTGCCTTTCCCTGAACCTCAGCTTATCTGTGAAACCAGGGTGATCGCTTTTACCTCAGAAGGCAGGTGTGAGCATTCTAGGAGAGTTGACTCTGTGTCTGATTTTTAATTATTTGGGACTGTCTCACTCTTCTCCCAGATTGTCAGCTCCTCAAAGAAGCTGTTTGTGGATTGTGTGTGGACAAAAGACTACTACTTACTCCCAGCCAGACACTCCCTGTCCGGTTAGGAAAACACACCCAGGACTCACCACTGAGAAGGTGCCCTCTCATTCCCTATCCTGCCTCGAGGATTGCTCACAGCAGCACTGCAGTGCCCAGAGACCTCCACTTGAGGGATGAGGATTCTCAGGCCCAGAGAACTGGGGTCTGTTCGACTCTTAAAGCCAGTGCTCAAGTCCACCACAGCAGGGAGTTGTACCCATTGTCCTTTCCCACGTCCTTCCGAGTCTTCACCCACCTGGCCCAGCCTCGCCGCCTCCGTGTCTCCTCTCTGGTCTCACCATCCTCTCCCTCTCAGCTTCCTTCTGCCCTTTGCCCTTTGTGTTTGGCCAAGTTCATGGGGGGCCCTGGGGAGGCCTGCCCAGGCTGCCTCCACCCCTGCTGGGTTCATGGACTACCTTTAGCCAACCTGTTTGGGTGTTTTGGTTTGTTTGTTTGTTTTAATCCATCAGATATACCTGGGTTCTATTTCTGACTCTCCTTTACCAGCTGTGTGAACTTAAGCAAGTACATTTACTGCTCTGTGCCTCAGTTCCCTCAACTGTGAAATAGGAGTGAGAGTGCCTTCTTCAGCTTGTTGGGAGAAGTAAAATGGTGCCGGCACCCCAGAGAGGCTCATATTTTAAAGAGTAGATTGGTATGGGGGATAGACCTGTAAATTAAAGTAATTATGGTCCAAAAGTCTGTCCTTGTTTCTGTGGGAGAGAATGACTCCTTTAGGATTGGGAAAGGGATCAGAGGATCAGTGGAGTTGTCTTTGAGACTTGAGTAGAAGTTCTTCCAGTAGGATACGGATGGGAAGGTGTAGAGATGCAAACAGGAAATAGTTGAAGATTGTGTGGGAAGAGATAGGAGGATATAATAGACTAGAGGCCCAATGCACGAAATTTGTGCAAGAGTAGGCCTTCGGCTGCCTCTATCCCGCGGCTGCAACCCCGGCTTTGTCCGGAAGGTCGTTCGGCTGTCCCGTCTAGTTAGCATATTACGCTTTTATTATTACAGATAAGGGATGAGGCCAAAGGTTAAGTCCGAATCAGAGCCTGGAGATCTTTAGTACCAGGCTAAGAAACGTGGGATTAATCTTCTAGGCAAAGGGAACTGAGCAAGGAAGCAGCTTGTTTCAGGTTTGAGGTTTAGAAAGGTCAGGAATGACTTGTAGAATGGAATGGGGGTGGGGAGCAGGAAGACCACCTGGGGAGAGAGGATGTGAGAGCATTCCCAGGCAGGCAGACTGAGAGACTGGAGAGTGTGAGGAAGCTAATCAGGACATTAGCTCTGGAGCCTGACCAACTTGGTTCAGATCTTTTTTCAAACTTGGGTGGGATCCTTCCCTTATTATCTGTGTAATAGGGACAATGTGACTAGCTTGCAGTGAGATGCCCCAGAATTTTAGCCAAAATTCTCGAAACAGTCTGCATACCACAGAGGTACTCCTTGGGGAGACTTGTTCGGGACCCCCACAACAGCTACAGGTCATCCTGAGGAACTGACTGGGGATTTGCCTTTGCCCGGCCCTGGACACGGTGAGCTGGCTGCCAGCCTGGCCAGTGGTACGAGCTGTCTACCTCTTATATCTCCCACCCCTTAACCCCCTGCTCTGTCTACTTAACATCTCTTCTTGGGTGGTTCCCATGCACTTCAGACTCAATGAAAACACCTGGGAAAATGGAGATCCAGGTCTCCTCTCCTGCTTGGAGAGGGTAGTGGGTGTCAGACGCCACCACTGAGAAGGTGCCCTCTCATTCCCTGTCCTGCCCCGAGGATTGCTCATAGCAGCACTGCAGTGCCCAGAGACCTCCACTTGAGAGATGAGGATTCTCAGGCCCCCAGTGTTCTTCATTTCACTAAACGGAAGTCTACCACCCACATAGTTGGTTAAGTCAACCCCTGTGAGTCTTTGTGTTTGGCCAAGCCCAATTCTGACCAGGATCACCTGGTGTTTTATTATTATTATTATTATTATTATTATTATTATTATTATTGATTTTTTACAGGGAGAGGGATAGAGAGTTGGAAACATCAATGAGAGAGAAACATCGATCAGCTGCCTCCTGCACACTCCCTACTGGGGATGTGCCCGAAACCAAGGTACATGCCCTTGACCGGAATCGAACCTGGGACCCTTCAGTCTGCAGGCCAAGGCTCTATCCACTGAGCCAAACTAGTTAGGGCTCACCTGGGTTTTTTATGATGGAAAAGTCATTCTGGGTTCCTCCTCCTCTCATGCCCCATATCTAACCCACTGGCAAATTGAGTCTGTCTCCTAAATTGATCTATTTTGTCTACTTTTCTCTGTTGCCTAAGGCCAAATCAAGTCAGTATCATCTCCATTTGGATGACTGCAATAGCCTCCCCTTCCAATCCATCCCATTTTCTTTCTTTTTTTTTTTTTCATATTTTTATTGGTTTCAGAGAGGAAGGGAGAGGGAGAATGAGATGGAAACATCAATGATGAGAAAGAATCATTGATCTGCTGCCTCCTTCACGTCCCTTACTGGGGATTGAGCCCGCAACCCATGCATGTGCCTTTGGCTGGAATTGAACAGGCCGACAGTCTATCCACTGAGCCAGACCAGCTAGGGCCATCCCATTTCTTTACTGTAGCCAGAGAAATCATTTAAAAATTAAATTTGACCGAGACATTCTTCTTAGAACTTTTCTGTTTTCCTACAAGGCCTTGCATGATCCCGCCTGTTCCCCTGTGCCATTTGCCTAATTGTTCTCAAGCTACAGCCACACCGGCCCCAGATTCCTAAACACATCACACTGTTCACTGGAACACTGTGTCCAGGTCTTCCTCTCCTGGCTTTCTCATTTCAGGTCTTAGCTTAAATGTCACCTCCCTGACCACTCTCCTCCCCTAGTCCAGTTAATCTCTCTGTTTTCTTATGATAAAATACGCATACCATGAAATTTACCATTTCAACCACTTATAAATGTACAGTTTGGTGCCATTAATTGCATTCACATTGTTGTGTGACCCCCAAGTTATTCTCTATGCCTCACCTTGGCTATCCTTCACACAGCACCTCTGTAACAATTTTTTTCTTTCCCACTAGAATGTAAGCTCCATGAGAACAGGGGGAGGGTTAGTGGGGTTTTTTTCCTTACTACTTCAGGCCCAAAGCCAAACAGTGGTAATAGACACTCAGTAAATATTTGTGGAATGAATGAACGCTTGAGCTTCCATGTATTGAACACAGCAGGTCCTTGAATAATGTTGCGTTCAACATTGTTTCATTACAATGTTGATGAGACACTGTAATCTGTTCACTTAAAGTCACAGAACCTATTGACAATGTTAAGTGTGGAATTACTAGTTATTGTGTACTTGGCACTTATAAGTTTTTTATAAAGTCTTTTTTATGTTATATGTATTACAAAAAAAATGTAAGCTAGAGAAAAGAAAATGTTATTAAGAAAATCACAATGGACACAGACACTGGGGCAGAGGGGGCTTGCCCAGTGTGGGAATGGCTGGGGCGGGTGGGCGTCAATGGGTGAAAAGGAGACATACGTAAAACTTTAGACAATAAAAAAAATAATAATTTAAAAAAAAGAAAATCATAAGGAAGAGAATACATTTATAGCATTGTACATATTTATTGAAAAAAACCCACATATAAGTGGATCTGGCAGTTCAGACCTGTGTTGTTTAGGGTGCATTGTATTTAGTTTTGTAAGAAACTGCCAAACTGTCTTCCAAAGTGGCCGTACCATTTTGCATTCCCATCACCAATGAATGAGAATTCTGTTGTTTCGCATCCTCACCAGCATTTGGCGTTGTGTTCCAGATTTGGGCCATTCTAATAGATGTGCAGTGGTACATTTCATTCTGTGTTGAGGGCAGCCCTAAGAAGTAGTATGGCAACCCCTTTTACAGATGAGGATACAATTCAAAGAGGTTAAGGCTGCTAGCCAGCCATGGTCACAAAAGCCAGGTGAACAAGCCACAGCTCTGGCAAGTGAATCCAGTTCCCTCTAATCCCAAGGAATGCGTTTTAAGTGTGGGAAGAGGGGTCTCAAAGAGGTAGGTTGGAGGGGAGGTTTCCCGGCGTGGGAGAATAAAAGTTGGGTGAAGCTCAGAACTGCCACCTCATTAGAGTCAGAACTCAGCCAGTCACAACCTGTAGAAGCTCAACCTGCACTGCTACTTCCTTATCTTCAGTACTTTGTTCTCCCTCAGGGGAGTCAGCAGAATGTCCCCCAAAATTTAGAGGCTGCTGGTGTCTGTATTCATATATGGTGGAGTGGGGAGCTGGAGAAACTGAGGCTCAAGGACCTGCTGGAAGGAAGGAAGGGAAAGAGGAACAGAGGGATTGGGCTGCTGGGTAGACCCACAGCTGAGCCTGAAAAGGGCTCTTGTTCTACAAATTCCATCTGTAACCTTGGGTAGAGTCTCCATCCCTTATCTATGAAAATGGGGGAGAGGAGGGTTAGGTTAGTTTAGATCTGTGCCGGAGAGTTACCTGCAGGCCATAGACATTGTAATCCAATATTGGTTTACTGAACACTTAATACATAATTACTCTTTTTATTCTTTTTTAGGTACTCTTATTATTCCCATTTTACTGAGGAGGAAACTCAATAAAGAAGAGATTAAATAACTTTGCCCCAGGTCAAATAGCTAGAAAGTAACTGAGCCCAGGTTCCGGCTCCCCAGGCTGGACTCCTTTTGTTGTTGTTTTGTTTTTTGTTAATCCTCACCTAAGGATATTTTTCCATTGATTTTTAGAGAGAGTAGTAGGGAAGGGGTAGAGACAGAGAGAAACCTCAATATTTGAGAGAGACATCGATTGGTTGCCTCACACGCACACCCTGACCCGTCCAGGGATTTGACCAGAATTGAACCCGAGACCCTTCAGTCGGCCCGGCCCATGCTCTATCCACTGAGTCAAAGTGGCTAGGGCCAGAGGCTAGACTCTTTTTTTTTTTTTTTTTCCAGAGAGGAAGGGAGAGGTAGAGAGAGAGAGATAGAAACATCAATGATGAGAGAGAATCATGGATCGGCTGCCTCCTACATATGTGCCCCTCACTGTGGGTCGAGCCTGCAACCTGGGCATGTGCCCTTGACAGGAATTGAACCAGGGACCCTTCAGTCCGCGGGCCAATGCTCTATCCACTGACCAAACCAGCTAGGGCAGAGGCTAGCCAGGGGTGGGCAAACTTTTTGACTCGAGGGCCACAATGGGTTCTTAAACTGGACCGGAGGGCCGGAACAAAAGCATGGATGGAGTGTTTGTGTGAACTAATATAAATTCAAAGAGAACCGGATAGAACAGCCGAATCCGGCCAGTGGGCCGTAGTTTGCCCACGGCTGGCTAGATTCTTAACTGCCACAGGCTATACCACTTCTGCATCAGGACAGCTCTAAAGTGTCCTGGCTCCAGCCATCCATACAGAAAGATCACAATTCAGAGTTAGATCGCCCCAGGCTTAGACAACCTGATTGTCCTTCACAATCTTAAAGACCAGGGCTCAATAAAGATGCATTTGTGGAGGAAAAAGTGTGGGGCACAAATTGGCTGGATTGGCATTGAGAGAGAATCCCTCTGTTCTCAGCAGCCTTGGGGAAGACCTGAAGACCTTGGGGAGCTGTAGCAGTTAAAGGAGGGGAGGGGGTTCAAGACAGGCTTTTAACTGCCCTCGATCATCCTGGGTCCAATAACCAACCTTCCTTCCTTCCTTCCTTCCTTCCTTCCTTCCTTCCTTCCTTCCTTCCTTCCTTCTTTCCTTCCTTCCTTCCTTCCTTCCTTTCTTTGTTATATTTGTATTGATTTCAGAGAAGAAGGGAGAAGGAGAGAGAGATAGAAACAGCAATGATGAGAGAATCATTGATTGGCTGCCTCCCGCGCGACCCACACCAGGGATCGAGCCCGCAACCTGGGCATGTGCCCCAGACCGGAATGGAACCCGGAACCCTTCAGTCCACAGGCTGACACTCTATGCACTGAGCTAAACCAGCTAGGGCCCAACAACCCTTCTTGTCCCCCGGAGGTGATTTCCTTTCCCTTTTGTAACACTTGGTGTTTGTGTGTTAGTGTGAGTATATATACTGTTACACAGTGCCCTTGTTGGACTCTTTAGAAAAGCCAGGCTCCTCCCAGAAGTGGCACTTTGTGATCAAAGGGCACAAATGGTCTGGTTTGGTTTTACTTAATTAGAATAACTTTGTAAAGTCTGATAATAACAGTAATACATCAGAGTTACATAGTGGTTATATAGTTAACCATTAGTTACAAAGTTACTAGTCATTATCTCAGGGTTTGAGGGCAGTTATGAGGGATACTTAATGTTCCTCAGCTACAGCCACGCCAGCTTTTTCATTTTTTATAATAAAAATACGTAATGCTTCTTATTAAACATCTTATATAATATAGGAAAGTGTAAAGAAAAAAGTAAAAATTGTCCATGATCTTATTTTCCAGAGGTTATCATTGTTAATAATGGACGTATTTCCTTCTATACATTTTTCTACACTTATTTTTACGTGTGTATATGCATTTATATTTCAAAAATGGGATGGACTGTGTTTTGATGTGCTTATATTATTTGGCAATGGTAAACATCTTCCTATTCAATAAACAAGTCTCTGAAAGCATCACTTTTAATGGCTTCATACTGTTCTTTTTTTTTTTCTTTTTTTAAAATATATTTTATTGATATTTCACAGAGAGGAAGGGAGAGGGATAGAGAGCTAGAAACATCGATGAGAGAGAAACATCGATCAGCTGCCTCCTGCACACCTCCCACTGGGGATGTGCCCGCAACCAAGGTACATGCCCTTGACCGGAATCGAACCCGGGACCTTTCAGTCCGCAGGCCGACGCTCTATCCACTGAGCCAAACCGGTTTTGGCGGCTTCATACTGTTCTATCATGAATATACTACATAGCCACTCTCCTACTATTAAGCACGTGGGTTGCTCCACTTTTTTTTTTTTTAATATATTTTTTATTGATATTTCACAGAGAGGAAGGGAGAGGGATAGAGAGCTAGAAACATCGATGAGAGAGAAACATCGATCAGCTGCCTCCTGCACACCCCCCACTGAGGATGTGCCCGCAACCCAGGTACATGCCCTTGACCGGAATCGAACCCGGGACCCTTCAGTCCGCAGGCCGACGCTCTATCCACTGAGCCAAACCGGTTTCGGCTCCACTTTTTTTTTTTAATGTTATGAAGCATACAGTAGAGAATATCTGTGGAACTTACTCTTTGGGTGTATTATTCTGTTCTTGTTCTTTTTTTTTTTTTAATATATTTTATTGATTTTATACAGAGAGGAAGGGAAAGGGATAGAGAGTTAGAAACGTCGATGAGAGAGAAACATCGATCAGCCGCCTCCTGCACACCCCCCACTGGGGTTGTGCCCGCAACCAAGGCACGTGCCCCTGACCAGAATCGAACCTGGGACCCTTCAGTCCGCAAGCCGACGCTCTATCCACTGAGCCAAACCGGTTTCGGCTGTTCTTGTTCTTAAATTCTGAGAAATGGAATTGCTGGGCAGTGCCTCTCGCCTTTGTAAAGGTCTTTTTCTTTTGTTAATATCGCCTAATTAGAGCAGGACATTGATTGCCATCTGACATGAAGTATTTGCCTGGGCTTTTCAGGACAGGAAGATGCCACCCAAGCGTGTGGCTAAGAAAAGGTCACCCCCAGAAGATGCTCTCCCCAAAAGCAAGAAAGTGAAGGGTAAGTTGGCTTCTGTCACAGTATGTATGGCCTCTTGAAGCCCCCAAAATCTGGGAGTGGGCTCCTTCCCCGCTGACATTTGAAGCTGAGGGGCCTGGAAGTCCATAAGCTCCACGCAGTTGGCAGGTCTCCTGTAGGTCATTGAGTCCTACCCTCAAGGCACAGAGACTTGTTTAAAAGCACTCAGGTGGCATTAGCAATAAGCTAGACCCTAAGGCTTTGCCCCAGGCAGTAATGGCTTCTGGTTTGGACCACTGACTTCCAGATGTGGGTTCAAGTCCTTGGCCCTGAGCAAGTATCTTAATCTCGCTGAGCTTGGATTACCCCTTTCATGAAATAAGCGAGAACAAGTCCAACCTCACTGGCCTGTTGTGAGGAAAATGAGATAATGTCATGGTAGCATTTGAGGGAGGTGGCTGTGGTTTCTTCTCTTCTGGAACCCTGGAGGGAGACAGGGAGGAGAGATCCACCCCCAATCTGAGGAGTGTGGACCCATACTCAGACAGTGTCTGTCTTTTGCAGACCCTCGTAACCAGGCAGTGAGGGCCGTTGCTTCCCACCGCGTTCCAGGCGCCCGCTACACCCGAGGTGCCTACAGGCCGAGCCCTGCCAACCAGAAAACCCGACCAGGTGGCTCCCTGCCCAGCGCAGCCTCAGGGGCCCTGGCAACCCTGGGGGAGGGGCTGGACACCATTGGCTGTCCAGGGCCGCGGACGGTTGCCATTGGCCAGCAGATGGTCCTGGACCACCCACTGGTTGGCGCTTACCTCGGCAAAAACCTGTTAGCTCTTACTGCTACTCCTCCCTCTTGAGCTGTGGTTGTGTATCTACTCCTTATAGGAACCAGGGTGTCGGTGTGAATATGTTCAGGAGTTCCGTGACACCCTGAGGATGGAGCTAGGGACTGTGTAGACTCATGTAGGCTCCCTTGGTTTCATTGCAAACACTACAACTTATTAGCTCTGTTAACCTCTCTGAGGCTCCATTCCCTTTCCTATAAAATGGGATCTTAAATGTGGAAGGTCTGCAGCATAATTTGGGGAACTACAAAGCAATTTAGCATTAGTGGAGTAAGCAGTCAGTAAAGAGTAGACTTTATTACCTGAGCCCTCACTTTCGGCACTGTGGCGCCTTATCAAGAACTTACAGCTAACCAGGAAAACTATCTCAGGTGCTCACTGTTCTCCCCACCAAGATTCATTTCACAATACCGAGTGTCTCCTTGTTTCTATTTCCTTCCTTTCAGATTAATAATGTGCTCAGTTTTTAACCTTTACACAAACCCTATGAGATAGGGACTTCTGATATCCCCATTTCACAAATGAGGAAACTTAGTCTGTGGCAGAGCAGGGGATTGAACCCAGAGCCCATGCAGTGACCTCTCCTCTCTCCCATCATCCCACACACTCGGCTCTCTTCTTCACTCCTCAGTCTCACATAGGTCCCACCGCACAGAGCCGGGCTTGGTGCTGACACTGGGTCAGGGTGACGTGGGCCAGCTGGGGCTGGGCGAGAATGTGATGGAGAGGAAGAAGCCAGCTGTAGTAACCATTCCGGAAGACATTGTACAGGCTGAGGCTGGGGGCATGCACACCGTGTGTCTAAGCAAAAGTGGCCAGGTAGGTTGGGGGCGTGGTGTGGGAGGGACAGGGTCTGGGGGAGAGGGCTTGGAGAGGGAGCTGGCCAGCTGCCGGGTGGTCTGAACAAAGATGGACCAAAAGGCCAGATCTCGCACTAATGGGGCACCCTGCGCACAGGTCTACTCCTTCGGCTGCAACGATGAGGGTGCTCTGGGAAGGGACACAGCAGTGGAGGGCTCAGAGATGGTCCCTGGGAAAGTGGAGCTGCAAGAGAAAGTGGTACAAGTGTCCGCAGGAGACAGTCACACAGCGGCGCTCACCGAGGATGGCCGTGTCTTCCTCTGGGGCTCCTTCCGGGTAAGATGGTCTGGAAGACTGCATGGGCTGGCGGACAGAATTAACTGGTGGGGCCCCAAGGATAACCTATCTCCATGCCCCTATTCTACTTACTGGTAAGGAAATCAAGTTCTAGAAGTAGAGCTTGGGCCCAGACCCAGCCAGGTCTCTGGCTTCTTTATTCAGGCCTGTCCACTCCTTTGGCTGCTGCCTAGAATCTGAGGTTGTGAAGTGTGTCTTAGGAAGGAGGTGGGTCAAGGATGTCTTTAGCCGAGGCTGATCCAGGAAGCCTGTTGTTCGCACCCATCTTGCTACCTTCAACCTCTCCTCCCTTCCTAGCTGTCTTCCACGCTTCTCAGGAATATTGGAGTTTTATATTAATTTTTATTTATTTGAATATATTTTTATTGACTTCTGAGAGGAAGGGAGAGAGAAATAGAAACATCAATGATGAGAGAGAATCATTGATCGGCTGCCTCCTGCCCGCCCCCTACTGGGGATCAAGCCCCCAACCCGCACATGTGCCCTTGACCAGAATCGAGCCCAAGACCTTTTGGTACGAAGGCTGAAGCTCTATCCATAAGCCAGCAGTTGCCAACCGGTGGTCCGTGAGGTCCAAAAGGTTGGCGACCGCTGTTTTAAGGAAACTTTTGGAGCAGCATTCACCAACCGTTGGTCCGCAGACCACTGGTATTCCGTGAAGTCCAAAAGGTTAGCGACCACTGCACTAAGCCAAACCGGCTAGGGCACTCCTTTGATATCAGACCATGTATGATTTCATTCATGAGCATTTCGCTATATGGCCTCATTGCTGTCCACCTCCCCATCCCCATCTGGCACCAGTGCCCCTTACCAGACAGCTCTATGATTGATCTGGCTGGTATGGGGCATGCAGGACTGGCTGATAGTGCTTTGCCCCTCCCTTCTAGGACAACAATGGTGTGATTGGGCTCTTGGAGCCCATGAAGAAGAGCATGGTACCTGTGCAAGTGCAGCTGAGTGTGCCTGTGGTGAAGGTGGCCTCAGGTTAGTCTGGCGTTACTTGCTCTGGGCAGGAGTTGGAGAACCTCATTCTGGTGTTGGCCAAGCCTTGGGCTCTACAGACAAGTCCTGCATCTACTGCCTTCCTCTCGCCCTCAGGAAACGACCACTTGGTGATGCTGACAGCTGATGGTGACCTCTACACTTTGGGCTGCGGGGAGCAGGGTCAGCTGGGCCGTGTCCCTGAATTATTTGCCAATCGTGGTGGCCGGCAGGGCCTTGGTAGGTGGGCTAGGTCCCTCTGGCAAGGCAACTTGGCAGTACAACCCCTGATGAAGGTCATAGGCAGGAGGGATTCTCTGTGTGCATTTAGGCTTACATCAGATAGACTTGCAGTGGTAGTTAAGGACATTGACTTTAGCCCTGGCCAGTAGCTCAGTTTGTTTGACAGTTGTCCCAATATCCCAGGGTTATGGGTTCAATCCCTGGTCAGTGCACATACAGGAGGCAACCAATGACTGCATAAATGAATGGAGCAACAAATCGATGTTTTCTCTCCCTCCCTCTCTCTTTCAAATCAATAAATAAATTCACTCACAGATGAATATGCAAATAGACTGAATGGCAGAATGACCGGTCGCTATGATGGACTAGATAGATAGATAGATAGATAGATAAGAACTTTGACTCTAGAGCCAGGCTATCCTGGTTTTGAATCCTGGTTCTACCAACTGTTGGCTATGGGACCCTGGACATAGTATTCTCATCTCTAAACCTACCTACTTCATTGGGTTATGAGGTTCATTGAGTTACCAGAGAAGAATGGCACCTGGTAAATATCCCATGTAGATATTACCTCTTAGAGCTGTGGGAGTCTGGGTGAGGCTCTTTACTCTCTTGGCCTCAGATACCTCTTAATGTCTAATAGGGAGAAAAGTCCCTGCTTAGCATCCCTTCGAGGGCTTTAGTGATGTGGGAGAAACCAACACTGGGCAGAGAGAAGAGGCTTTGTGTGTCTGCCACTGACCTTGGCTTCTTCTCTGCTTGCAGAACGACTCCTGGTCCCCAAGAGTGTGATGTTGAAATCCAGGGGAACCCGGGGTCATGTGAAATTCCAGGATGCCTTCTGCGGCGCCTACTTCACCTTTGCCATCTCCCTCGAGGGCCACGTGTATGGCTTTGGCCTTTCAAACTACCATCAACTTGGTGAGTCCCAAACCCAGCATTGGGCATATCCAGAGTGACCTGGGTTCCCATCCTGGCTCCCCTCGGAGCCAGTTTTGTCATCTGTAAAGTGAGAATATTCATATGCTGGTAGAGGGTAGGATGGCCTCAGTGTGGGAGGGGATGAAGAAGAACAGCTCCTTGGACACTTTCACCCCTAACAACTCTCTCCTGGCCTTGCCTTCCAGGAACCTCAGGCACAGAATCTTGCTTTGTACCCCAGAACCTGACATCCTTCAAGAACTCTACCAAGTCCTGGGTGGGCTTCTCTGGTGGCCAGCACCATACAGTCTGCATGGATTCGGAAGGTAGGACCTTTGGATCAGGAATGCCCTCATCCCTCTGCACAGGTCTGGCCTGACTCCTGAGACCATGGCTCTTGGAACCTGGATCTGCTTCATAGGTTGGGCCAGATGTGGGTCTATGAGGGTTACACCTAACCCCCAGAGTCCTGGTGCTCTTCCAAGTATGAATTCAATGGGGACCTGTGGAGGTTCTCCTAGGCCTCCCCCAAACTGGAAGAGATACTGAAGACCTCCTCCTCACCTCCCAGGGAATGGGGACCAGCTCCCACGGATATGGAAACTCACCTGGCCAACCTGGAGCACACCCTCTGCTACTCCTCATCTCTCTCCCTCCTCCCACAGGAAAAGCATACAGCCTGGGCCGGGCTGAGTACGGGAGGCTGGGCCTTGGAGAGGGTGCTGAGGAGAAGAGCATGCCCACCCTCATCTCCAGGCTGCCCACTGTCTCCTCAGTGGCTTGTGGGGCCTCCGTGGGATATGCCGTGACCAAGGATGGTAAGTGGGTCTGCCCACATTCAGTCTGATTGGGGTCTAGGGGTTGTGACTCCTGTCAAATAACCCATCAGGCTCTGATGTCCACCATGAGATGGAGCTGAGATGCAGAGCAGTATTTATGAAAACATGGTTTTTCTCCTGATTGTCAAAAGCTTTGACTTTGATGAACTTAAAATGAATTTAAAAATTATTATTTTTTTTATAGAGAGAGAGTGGGAAGGCAGAAGGGGAGGAGAAAGAAATATTGATTTGAGAAACACATCAATTGGTTGGCCTCCTGCATGTGCCATGACTGGCTGGGGATTGAACCTACAACCCTTTGGTGGATGGGCCAACACTCTCTCCACTGAGCAACACTGGCCAGGGGAATAAACAAATTATTTTAATAAAGGTGATTTCTTCTGTAGAGGGGAAAAAAAAACAGCAAAAGGGGATATATAACCGAGACCTGGCCAGGCAGTAGGACTTGAACCCAGGTCTCCAGACTCCTGATTCAGTCTTTTCTTTACTTTTCCCACCATGGTGACCTCTTTATTTACAACCTAGTATGTGCCAGTGTCCCAGGGAGTTATACTTAGAATTTTATTAGGAAAAAGAAGGCTTAGTAGTTGGAGGCCTTGAGAAGTCAGGCTGGTGGAGGTGCTTGATGTGGGACTATCTGGGAAGAGTTCCTGAGGAAGTGGGGCTTGTACTACACCTTGAAGATTTCTGATAAGCAAAGGAGGGCATCCTGGCACAGAAACATCCAGAGCCGTCTCAGAGGTGGCTGGTCCTGGGAGTCGAGGGTGGTGTAGGGGTTTGCGGAGTGGCTAGTCACGTAGGGCCTTGAATGCCATGCCTAGGAATAGGGAGAAGTAATTGGGGGTGGTTAAGGACTGTGGTCCCAGGATGACAAAGCTTCTTATCCATCATCTCCTTGGCTTTTCCGAGCTTCCCTGGACTCCCAGAGGCTGGGACATTGCCAGGCTGCTACAGGCCAAGGCTAAATTCACCCTATGTCCCAGGCTTCTCTCACCACGGATTCTGAAGATGGCTGCCCCTGTTTCTTTCTCTTGCAGGTCGTGTTTTTGCCTGGGGCATGGGCACCAACTACCAGCTGGGCACGGGACAGGAGGAGGATGCCTGGATCCCCGTGGAGATGACAGGCAAACAGCTGGAGAACCGCCTGGTTCTATCTGTGTCCAGCGGGGGCCAGCACACAGTCTTACTAGTCAGGGACAAGGAACAGAGCTGATGAAGCTTCTAGGGCCTGGCTCTCGGCCCCCCGCCCCTCCCTTCTGGAACACAGAAGCTGTGATGCCTCAGACTCCAACAGGCCTTCCACAACCCCAAGTACTTTGTCATCACCTGCCTTTTTTTCCATCCACAGAACGGAATCACTTTCCTCTTTTTTATTCCTCCTTTCTGGAATCATCCTGTAACCTACAGGATGAAGAGGGCGGGATGGAAGAGGGGAGTGGGTTTTGTTGGAATGTTGCTCACCCCAGAACTATGCGATTAGACCTTTCCCCTCATCCCTACCTCCCATGGTCCTGGCTGACCTTGGTTTTGTCTACAAACAACCAAAACTTCTTCCCCTGGGGGGTTGGTTTCCTACACCCTGAGAAGTTGGGGCTCCATCGAGCCCTACTCTAGTCCTGTGCCACTCTTAATGTCTTTCACAATCCACAGGCAGACAGATGGTACAGTTGTCAGACCCAGCTGTCATGCACCTATGCCTGGGGGAAACTGGAGAAGGGGCAGGGCTACCAGCCATGGGCAAGCCCAAGCCAAATATTTGGCCCTGAACAGGTGTCCAAGGGGCAAATAAATAGTGATCCTCCACTTGATCAAGAAAAAGGCCAATCAGCTTTTCTCCCAGAAGCACAAAGTATTCTGTCCTGCACTGCCCATCCAGCCTGCCTCACCTGCCTGAAATCTGGAAAGGAAGTGAGGCCTGCAGAGCAGGACATGAGGCGAGGGGAAGGAGGGTTTTATACACAAACAGCAATATGGAGAGTGAAGGGAGGGCAGGGGAGAGGGTTGGATGGGCAGAGACTGGTTTCCAGAAAGGGAAGCAGAAGCTTGTACTGTGAGAAAACAGGAAGCAGGTTTTTTTTAAGGTAAAGTATTTTAGAAGAGAGAGTGAAATCTTTTAACATTTTGAATAAATTTAGAGTTTTATAAAACAGGCCACTTGTTTTCTACACATTCCCTGCTTTTTTAAGGGAACATCTGCTGTGTTGGGAAGGGCATGATAAACCCACACCTGTGGACTTTGTCAAGACTAGGACTTAAGGTGATGTCAGGATGTCCTGATGTGTGCCTGTCAGCTGTGACTTCCATACACATCAAAAAAAATTTGATTTTTGCTTAGGTATTTATGTTTCAGGAATCACTGTATTTAAAAAAAAACTATGCTGCATAATATGAGAGACATGGAATGGTTCTTTCAACATCCTAATCCCAAATCAAGATGGTACATCTCTAGAAATACTTTTACTAAGCTTGCTGTTGTATAATTTTCAACAGCTGATGTAATTGATAAAACATGATTAACTGCACAGTAACTCTTAAGACAACTTATTCATATTGATATAGATTTTCACAGGCATTTGAGCAAACAAAATCATAAAGTTGGCCTGTCTAATATGATGGTCACTAGCTACATGTGGCCATTTACATTTAAATCAATTAAAATGTGCAAAAAATTTTAATTCCTTTTTTGCACTAGCCACATTTCAAGTCCTCAATAATTACGTGTAGTTAGTGCCTATGGTATTGGGCTATAGAACCTTTCTATAATTGCAGAAGGCTACAGTGGATTGTTGATACAGCAGGTCTGTATATGTATAACAAGAAAGTTTTATTAGGGCCAGGAGGATTTTTCTCGGATGTCAGTGACTCTTGGAAAAATGAATATGATGTAAAATAACTTAAAATGTAGTCTGTGATTTTTTCCCCCCTTTTGAATTTTTCATTTTGATACAGGCACTATACTAATTAGAAATTGAATTCTTAAAAGGAAAAAAAAATCACACTTTGATTTTATTTTCTTTGTAAAAAAGCATTTATGTGTCTGCTAAACCCTCTTCCCCAACCACCTCATACCCATCCACCACCAATTTCAATTGGATTAGATTTATTGGAGTTTTTCCCTTTTGACAATATAGCAGGTTGGACGTGCCTTTAATAATAGCTCTTAAGGAGTGGGACCTAAAATGGGCCAGGCATTGTGCTGAGCACTTTATAGGCAATAATAGTTTGTTTAATCCTCACTTCACACCAGCCTTTAAAGTAGTAATTGCTGTCCCTCGGGAAATAGTCCCTGGGAGTTCAAGTGACTTGCTTGAAGTCAAGTTAGTGTAGGCTAGAATCTAAATCAGCTTCTACCTGAGCCCAGAACTCCAGTCCTTTTCCTTGTGCTGCATGTAAGAATTGTGAAGTTCTCTGTTGGTGCCTTATGTATATCAGAACTGTCAGGCACATAGTAAGTGTTCTGTAAGTATTCTCTAGTATGACTATTGTACTTTTTTTTATTCCCTGGAATTAATAATTAATTGCCTTGTTTTTCAAATGCTTAGTTCTGTCTTCCCTCATCTTACTCCATCCTGGATTGGTTACCCCAAAACAAATGTAATCATAGTACCCCATGTGGCTCAGCTATAAATAATGTAAATGTTCAATACTGCTTTCACAAAAATTAAGATGGAGAAGTATATATATAGGAGGGGCAGTTGTTAAAATATCTGAAACTATAAATGAAGAATAAGTATGTTATTTAGAAATATGTAAGGAAATCATAGGGAAACGATTTGGAAATCATTGCCCCAATAGAGTGTAAGTATTTAAATTTTTTCCATACTTTAAAAATAGTAAGCAAAGAGCACAGCACAGGTTGGTGAACAGTACTAAATACTATATTGCTCTAAGTTATCATTTGAAGGCCTCACAACACCCTATGAGATAAGCACTGCTTTATCCACATTCATCTCAGGTTCAGTAACTTGCCACAATAATTGAGAAGGGGCTGGGATTGGTGCTCCATTTGTTTGAATTTATAGCCAAAGCACCCAACCACTACATTACTATTGCAGTGAAATTTGGCTATTTTGGCAACTCTTGGTTCATCAGCCCAGTTGGGAGTCCCAGAAAGGGATCCGGAAGCATGTTAGGAACTTCACTATTTGAGACAACTATCACCAACAGAAGCGTCCCATTCTGAGGAATGGGCACCAAAGTGAGGCGATGGCCTGGGACACTGTTAAACTCAAGATTAAAGTCACCGAAATCGTGTTTACCGAGGGCCTTCCATGGGCAGGTTAAAGTTCCTGGCGGTTTGGATTAGGGTAGTGGATGTGGGACTCAAGCAGAGTGACAAGACGGGGATTGACTGGTTTGAGATGACAGGATTGCCCCAATTTACACTCCTTTTTACCCCGCCCCCTCTGGCGAGTCACGGGAATGATGGAGGGATCCCATTCCAGCTTCAACAAAAATCTCGTCTTGCGAATTGGGTGGCTGGGCAGACCAGCGGCTTGTCCAGGCTCCCAAAGCGGACATTTCACCTTTAAAAACTTGGCCCTAGCTGGTTTGGCTCAGTGGATAGAGCGTGGGCCTGCGGATTAAAGGGTCTCAGGTTTGATTCCGTCCAAGGGCACGTGTCCAGGTTGCCGGCTGGATCCCCAGTGGGGGGTGTGCGGGAGGCAACCAATCCATGATTCTCATCATTGATGTTTCTTTCTCCCTCTCCCTTCCTCTCTGAAATCAATAAAAATATATTAAAAATAAATAAAAACTTGTATTTGCAAGTTTCCACAATGAGCGTATATTACTTTTGAAATGTTATTTGTACGTCTTTAAATATATAAAAGAAAGAAACCCGAGAAAACCAGTTACCCCAGCAACCCACCAACCTGCGCAGGGTTAAGTCCACCCTGCACCAGCGCCACGGACTCGGATCCGAATTCGCCAGAAGGGACCCGGAAGCTCTGCGCCCTACTGAGTCTCCGGAAAATTCCGAAGCCACACCGGCCGGCGCTGCCCGAGGCGCCGAGTTTCCGAGCGTGCGCAGAAGGCGCCGTAAGCGCATGCTCCGTGGCGGTCCCGGCCCAGAGGACTCGCGCCAGCGCGGCGCAGCCCAAGTCCGGGCCCGACTGGGGCCATGGCGGCCAGCCTGTGGATGGGCGACGTGAGTGAGGGCGGCTCTCCGCGTCCCACGAGAAGGAATCTTAGTGTCAGCAGGGAGGAAGGGTCTGAAGGGAAGGGGTCCTCGAATCCCAAAAAGATGGAAGTGAATAGGAAGGGGAGTTCTTTTGGTGACACAGAAGCGGGTCCCAGCATCCAGGGGTAGGGACTGAGTCTGGGGGGAGGAGTCCTGGGGCCTCGCCGGGAGTCGTGGAGGCGAAAGGGAGGTGCTTTGGGGACTGAGAATGGGGGAACCCCAAGGCTTTTGAAGGGCTCTTTGTTTTTGTTTGTTTAAAGTCTTTTTATTGTTGTTAATCCTCATCTGGGGGTATTTTTTTCCATTGATTTTTAGAGTGGAAGGAAGGGAGGGGGAGAGCTAGAGAGAATCATCCACGTGAGTCGATTGGTTGCCTCCCCCAGGCGCCCCGTGGTGGACCGGGGGCGGGAGGGAACCTGCAACCCAAGTACACACTCTTGATGGGGAATGGTACCCGCCACTGGCCAGGGCAGGGCTCTTGGGTTTTAAGACTGGAGGGGTGGAGTTTCTAAGTCCACGGGGGAGGGTCCCGAGGGTGCAAGTTTAATGGCAAGGGATGGAATTGCAGTTCAGACCGCTCTGCAGGTGAGAACCTGTTCACACACACACAGGGGAGGGGGCTCTGGAGCCGGGAATGCGGAGCCTGCCTGCTGGCCTGAGTCGCTCTGCCCTTGTATTTACGCAGCTGGAGCCCTACATGGATGAGAACTTCATCTCCAGAGCCTTTGCCACCATGGGGGAGACCGTGATGAGCGTCAAAATTATCCGAAACCGCCTCACTGGGTACGTTCTTTCCTTCATCCTGCTCAGTTAGTTCTCCCTTAATTATGTGGCAAGGGTCATTTGGGTAAATATAAACATCGCAGAAAGTCTGGGCTTCTCACTGTAATAATATTTATCCCATATAATAAAAGGGTAGCCCCACCCAGTTTGGCTCAGTGGATAGAGCGTTGGCCTGTGGACTGAAGGGTCCCAGGTTCAAATCCGGTCAAGGGCACATGCCTGGGTTGTGGGCTTGATCCCCGGTGAGGAGGGATATACAGGAGCCAGTCGATCAATGATTCTCTCTCATCATTGATGTTTCCATCTATCTCTCCCTTTCCCTTCCTCTCTGAAATCAATAAAAACATTTTTTAAAAAAAGGCTAATATGCAAATAGACCGAATGGCAGAAAGACCAGTTGCTATGATGCGCACTGACCACCAGGGGGCAGACACTCAACGCAGGGGCTGCCCCCTGGTGGTCAGTGTGCTCCCACAGGGGGAGGATTGCTCAGCCAGAAGCCAGGCTTATGGGGCAAGCACAGCAGTAGTGGTGGGAGCCTCTCCCGCCTCTGCAGCAGCGCTAAGGATGTCTGAAGAGCCATTAGTCAGACATTCCTCCCCTCCCCGCCCCCCCAGAGCTCCCAGACTGCGAGAGGGCACAGGCCAGGCTGAGGGACCCCTCGAGTGCACGAATTTCGTGCACCAGGCCTCTAGTTATGTTATAAAAGCTAACATTGGGGCCTTAATTGAGAGGAAGTATAGCATATTCATTCCAGAGCCAGTCTGTTTGAAAGCTGTGTCTGCTGTGTGACCTTTGGTAAGTTACCTTACCTCTCCGTCTCCTTCACTTTGACTATAAAAATAGAGATGATTATAGCACCTACTTCATAGAGTTAAGGTGAGGATTAAGTGAGTTAATTCACATTCAGCATTTAGAATAGTGTCTGGCATATAATATGTGCAGATTATATAAACATAAACAGATTATGATCTGTTAGGTAATAAATACTTTAAAATCACTTTTTAAAATCACAAAAATGCCCTAACCGGTTTGGCTCAGTGGATAGAGCATCAGCCTGTGGACTGAAGGGTCCCAAGTTCGATTCCGGTCAAGGGCATGTACCTTGGTTGCAGGCACATCCCCAGTGGGGAGTGTGCAAGAGGCAGCTGAATCGATGTTTCTCACTCTCTATCCCACTCCTTTCCTCTCTGTAAAAAATCAATAAAAAAATATATTTAAAAATAAAATAAAATAAAATCACAAAAATTTCTGAGTGAAGTACTGTTATTAGGGAAGCTTGATAACTGTCTTAAAATTACACAGCTATTAAATGACAAGCCAGGACTCAAATTCAGTTCTGTCCTCAAAGCCGTGAGTGCCCTTAACTTTCATGTTATTCATTTAAAATTTCATTTATAGAGACACTACTCTGTACTACTGTTCTAGCTTCCCATGGAACAAGCCAGACATAGTCCCTCCTCTCATGGAGTTTACTACGTTCTAAGGGGGGAATGAGGCAATAAATTAGGTAAACAAAACAATGCAGAGAATGTTTTCAGAGAGTCGTGTGCTATTGCCTCCAGTTTCTTTTTTCTCTTTGGTGGGGGGGGTGTGTGTCTTAATTTTCTTTAGAGTTCTAGTTAGAAATGAGAGGATTCCGTTATTAAGTTGTCAATGGTTATTGAGCATCTACTCTGTGGCAGTTACTCTACTAAAGCAGCTTGCTACAACATCAAATGGTTGAACATAGAGATGAGAGAGATGAAGTATGGTCAACTCCGACTGTTTGGTTGACAGGTACTTTGTGTATTCCGAACCTCCATACCCAGGGGTTGATTTTCTCACTGGAAAATCATGGTGGCCTAAATATTTTTCTTGCTCCTGTAGACAGAAAACCCCAGATAATGAGCTCCTAGTAGGAAAATTCATTCTGTAATACCTTCTACCATTTAAAATACTGACATAGGTTCTCACATTTTAATCTTTATTAAAATAAGATTTGGAGCTCCTCTTCTACCCATGATTACTAAACTCTGCTGTTTCTTATGGTGGTATTTACAGACACATTGCATTTATATCCTGCCTCATTTGACAAAGACTTTTAGTGGCTTACGAGAGTACTATAGAAAAAGTAAATGTAAATTTAAAAACCAAGACCAGAGAAAATAAGGCAAAAAGGTAAGACCCAAGGAAAAATAATATGCAACAGAACATAGTGCTTTAAAAATAATGCAGTCAGTGGTTGCACAAATTGTACTTAATACCATAAAAATATACACTTAAAAATAAATTTTATGTTATATATATTTATTTATATTTATTTTTAAATCTATATTTATTGATTTCAGAGAGGAAGGAAGAGGGAGAGAGAGATAAAAATATCAATGATGTGCCCTAGCCGGTTTGGCTCAGTGGATAGAGCATCGGCCTGTGGACTGAAGGGTCCCAGGTTTGATTCCGGTCAAGGGCATGTACCTTGGTTGTGGGCACATCCCCAGTACGGGGTGTGCAGGAGGCGGCTGATCGATGTTTCTCTCTCATCGATGTTTCTAACTCTCTATCCCTCTCCCTTCTTCTCTGTAAAAAATCAATAAAATATATTTTTAAAAAAATATATCAATGATGAGAGAGAATCCTTGATTGGCTGCCTCCTGCATGCCCCCTACTGGGGATCAAGCCCACAACCCGGGCATGTGCCCTTGACTGGCATCGAACCCGGGACCCTTTAGTCCATAGGCCGATGCTCTATCCACTGAGCCAAACCAGCTAGGGCATGTTATGTATATTTAACCACAATTCTTTAAAAAAAAAAAAAAGACCTGGCTGGTGTTGCTCAGTAGTTAGAGCGTCTGCACAGGCAGAGTCTCAGGTTCTGTTCCTGATCAGGGCACATACCTGGGTTGCAGGTTATGTCTCTCTCACATTGATGTTTCTCTCAGTGTGCCCCCCTCCTTTCTCTCTCTAAAAATCAATAAAAACATGTCCTCCAGTAAAGATTAAAAAAAAAAAAAAAAAAGGAACAAACTACTTCCATAGTGACATGAATGAATCTCAAAGGCATTATGCTATATGAAAGAAGCCTTACTGTATGATTCCACTAATTGAAAATTCTAGAATATACAAAATTCATCTGTAGTAGAAATAACTCATGATCTAGAAGATTTGTGCATTTCATTGCATATAAACCAAAAGAGAAAAAAAACTAAATGATAATTGAACTCTAGGTAACACTATTCATGTTGAAGTCATTGAGGCAAGTACACCAATATCTGCAACTTACTTTGAAATGTATCAAGAAAATAAGAATGATACATGGGTAGAAGAATGGATAGTTGGATAAAATAGTATAATAGAATAATCATTGCAGGTGGTCCATGTGTGGGTGATTGCTGTAGAGTTATTTCGGTTTTTATGTTGGGAATTTGTCATAATGTTGGGTAAAAGATGTAATCACATGATCCTGAATTCAAATCCAACCGCGTACCATACCAGCTGTGTGTTTTACAGCGTATTGTATAATCCTGTTAAGTCTCAGTCTTCTCGTCTAAATGGGTGAAATGCCTTTTTTGCCTCATAGAGTTATGTGAGGATTAGATGAGATGGTGCATGTGAAGTGTTCCACAGTGCCTGGCCTTAAATGAGTGTTTGATCAGTTCTTACAGGTGGTGGGTTGTCTTTACATCTGTAAGCCTTAAGATTCCACACACAGATTTGGCCCTCCATTTTTCTTAACATCAGCAACCATTTATGGAGCTCTTAGACTATTCTGTGATCCTTGGGCTCGGGTATTGCTCTTGCCCATACCTTCTTGGTAAGATCTAAAATAGTATTTCCAGAAAAGTTGGGATTCTTTCACTGGTAACAGCTTTAAGGTTGATGTTAAGGACGTTAACAGTTTTCAGTATCTTTTAGTAGGCAGAAGATACAGCCACATCCTCCTAGTGATGCTATTAAAATTAGAACACTAGGCATCTCATGGTTATCCCCCAGTAGGTAAGGTCCATAGTTTACTTTATCTAACTAGATTGTAAGTTTCTTGAGAATAAGAACCATGTTCTCCAACTCTGTATCAGCCTGTGGAGATGATTTATTTTACACTTGATCTTAGCCAAAAGGCCGAGAAGCGATGATGATTTATTTTATTTTATTTATATATTTTATTGATTTTTTACAGAGAGGAAAGGAGAAGGATAGAGAGTCAGAAACATCGATGAGAGAGAAACATCGATCAGCTGCCTCCTGCACACCTCCCATGAGGGATGTGCCCGCAACCAAGTTACATTCCCTTGACCGGCATCGAACCCAGGACCCTTCAGTCCGCAGGCTGACGCTCTATCTACTGAGCCAAACCAGTTAGGGCGCTGTGGAGATGATTTAAAAACGTTTTAAGCCCTAGCCAGTTTGGCTTAGTGGATAGAGCATCGGCTTACGGACTGAAGGGTCCTGGGTTTGATTCCAGTCAAGGGCACGTGCCTGGGTTGTGCGCTCTATCCCCAGAGGGGGATGTGCAGGAGGCAGCCAATCAATGATTCTCTCTCATCATTGATCTTCTATCTCTTTCTCCCTCTCCCTTCCTCTCTGAAATCAATAAAAATATTTTAAAAATTACAAAAAAAAAATACACAACGAACAGACTCAAGACACTGGGGGCGGGGGGATGAGGGCAAGTGCTGGCGGGTAGGGGAGGCCATGGGGAGGTCAGTGGGGGGGGAAAAAAGAGAGAGATATGTACTACCATTTCTAATACCTTAAACAATAAAATAAAATAAAAATTACAAAAAAATTACAAAAAAGTTTTAATCTGAAAAATTTCAAACCTACAAAGATAGTATAATGAATAATCATACAGCCACCACCTAATTTCAACAATTATTAACATGTTGCCATATTTTCCTTATTTATCTAAATTTTTTTTTCCTAGAGCAGGAAGGAGAGGGAAAGATAGAAACATCAATGATGAGAAAGAATAATTGATTGGCTGCTGCCTGCACACCCCCCACTGGGGATCTAGCCCACAACCTGGGCATGTGTCCTGACCAGGAATCAAACCGTGACTTCCTGGTTCATAGGTCCATGCTCAACCTCTGAGCCATACCAGCCAGGCTAAATCTATCTTTAGAAAGATATAGATAGATGATTTCTTTTTGCTGAACCATTAGAAAGTAAATTACAGGCATTGTGACACTTGACTTCTAAATATTTAAGCATACACTGCCCAAAACTGGACATTCTCTTACGTAACCACAATGCTCATATCACAGTAAGAAAATTAAATTTCTATAATTGTTCCCAGACTATCTTTTTTAGCTTTTTTGGTTTGCTTTTTAATCAATTGGGATCCAATCAGAGATCATATCCTGCATTGCATTTATTTAGTTTTTTAGTCTACACTTTTCAGTGTAGAAAAGCCCACCTCTTTTCTCATAAACATTGACTTTTTTTTTTTTTTAATATAATTTATTGATTTTTTACAGAGAGGAAGGGAGAGGGATAGAGAGTTAGAAACATCGATGAGAGAGAAACATCGATCAGCTGCCTCCTGCACACCTCCCACTGGGGATGTGCCCGCAACCCAGGTACATGCCCTTAACCGGAATCGAACCTGGGACCCTTCAGTCCGCAGGCCAACGCTCTATCCACTGAGCCAAACCGGTTTTGGCAACATTGACTTTTAATATATTTTATTGATTTTTTACAGAGAGGAAGAGAGAGAGGGATAGAAAGTTAGAAACATCGATGAGAGAGAGACATCGATCAGCTGCCTCTTGCACGCCCCCTACTGGGGATGTGCCCGCAACCCAGGTACATGCCCTTGACCGGAATCGAACCTGGGACCCTTTAGTCCGCAGGCCGACGCTCTATCCACTGAACCAAACCAGTTAGGGCAACATTGACTTTTTAAAGAGGAAAACTAATTGTCTTACATAAGGTCCTACATTCTGGATTCTGGTCCTGTGTTCTGGATTTCTTTGTGTTTTACTTATTCTGTTTCTAATATTTCCTGTAAACTTAAGGTTTGATTGGATCGTATTAAACATTTTTGGCAAAAGTACTTCATAGGGCCCTAACCGGTTTGGCTCAGTGGATAGAGCGTCGACCTGAGGACTGAAAGGTCTCAGGTTCGATTCCAGTCAAGAGCTTATACCTTGGTAGTGGGCACATCCCCAGTAGGAGGTGTGCAGGAGGCAGCTGCTAGATGTTTCTGTCTCATCGATGTTTCTAACTATCTCTCTCCCTTCCTCTCTGTAAAAAAAACAAACAATAAAAAATAAAGAAGTACTTCATAGGTAAAACAGTACATAAATGTTTACTAAGTCTAGGACTGGCCCAGATTGACAGTCCATATATATATATTCTCATCAATTCTCATCATTGATGTTTCTATCACTCCCCTCTCCTTTCTTCTCTGAAATTAATAAAAATACGTTATATATATAAAACGTTTTATATATACATATATAAAACGTTTTATATATATATAAATACGTTTTATATATATATATATATATATATATATATATATATATATATATAACGTACTTTTATTAATTTCAGAGAAGAAAGGAGAGGGAGGGAGTGATAGAAACATCAATGATGAGAATCATTGATCGGCTGCCTCCTTGCATGCCTCCTACTGGGAATCGAACCCACAATCCGGGCATGTGCCCTGACCGGGAATCGAACTGTGACCTCCTGGTTCATGGTCGATGCTCAACCAGTAAACCACGCAGGCCGTGCAACAGTTCCTTTGTAAGGTCTGAACTGGAATTTGGCAGGGAACAAAAACAGTATGGGCTCTGAGTAGAAAAACATTTTTCCCTCCCTTCAGTCTCATCTGGGAACCGCATCTTTAACCATTCTCTCTGTTTTCTTTCTTTCAGGATTCCAGCTGGTTACTGTTTTGTAGAATTCGCAGATTTGGCCACAGCTGAGAAGTGTTTGCATAAAATTAATGGGAAACCCCTTCCAGGAGCCACACCTGTAAGGACACTTAGATAATGATGATGTTGCCATTTTTATTGTTATCAGTAACTATCATTTATTGAATCCCTACTATATATTTATATTATTTCATTTAATTCTGTAACAACCCTGAAGAGTAGGCATTGTTATCTTTGACAGCCTGGGAAACTGAAGCTCAGGGAAGTGCAATAACTTGCCCAAGGCAAAACAGGTAGTGAGTGGCAATGCCAGGATGCAAAATGAAGATTGGTTGACCCTGAAATCCACGCCCTTTCCACTCTGCACCTCTGCCTCTCTTCATGGAAGACTTGAAACTAGACCTCTTGCCTGAGTGAGAAAGTAGAACAGGCTGGCAGTAGTGAGGACACATTTCAAGAGAGTTACATTTTGCTCTTCCCACAGTTACTTAGCTTCCAGCTGCACCAAGCTGGCACACGGGGGCTCATAGAACCATGGAGCTGGCAGTGCCCTTAGCGGTCATCCGTGCAACCCCCTCATTTTATACAGGAGAAAAAGCTGAGGCTTAGAGAGGGGGAGATGTTTTGGCAAGGTAATTTATTTCAGTTTTTTTCAAATATTGTTTGACTCTTAAAACACCTTTCTCTGTTTTAGTTTGTTTGTTTTTAAATTTCCAGGCAAAACGTTTTAAACTGAACTATGCTACTTATGGGAAACAACCAGATAACAGGTAAGTACAGCGTAGCCCTGACCTAGCTTCAAGCCCCAGGAAATGTCTAGAGAGAGACAAGATGTGTCACTATGCAGGTCACTACCAAAGAGGAGGATGGGGGTTGAGTTTGGCCCCACTTTGCCTCCCTCCTGAAGGAGGGCACCTTACTGTTATGTTTCATGTTGAGGCCTGTGTCTTCGCTGTATTTGGTCTCTTTCTAGTCTTCCACCCCATTACTTCCCACAGTGTTGAGGTTTTATTCCATAATAATTGACCTGTTGTAGAAATATAATTTTGTAAAAATATTTTTTTATTGATTTTTTAGAGAGAGGAAGGGAGAGGGATAGAGAGATTGAAACATCGTTGAGAGAGGAAGTCATCGCTGCCTCCTGCACGGTCCCCACTGGGGATGGAGCCCACAACCTGGGCACATGCTCTGACTGGGAATCGAGCTGGTGACCTCTTGGTTCCTGGGTCGACGACGCTCAACTGCTGAGACACACCAGCCAGGCATATAGCAGTATAATTTGATTCAGCATTTCAGGTTGCTGTGTGAAAACTTTAAAACAATCTATCAAAATCTTTTGAAAGATTTGTACCCACTGACCTCCATAATTCTGCTTCTCAGAATTTATTCATCATATGGGTAAGATTAGCCTCAAAGGTATTAATTGGAATATTATGTATAGTGGGCAAAATTGGGGGAAAACCAAATCTAATAATAGAGAAGTGGTTTAAATTACAATACGTACATTAATAGAAGTGCGATATATCCATTAATAAGTCATGTTGTAGCAGAATAATGACATGTCAAGATGTTGGCTAAGTTAAAAGTGAAAAAATACTATTCAGAAAAAAAAGTGGTCTTTTACAGAAAAAGTTTGATGACCCTTATTCTAAAATTTGGGAGATTCCATTTAGCTAGGTTTTAAGGTGTTTAGTAGATAATATCCAGTTCTCATTCTGTCTGTGTTTCACCATTTAAATTAAAAGTATGCAATGACACCCTGGCTGGTTTGGTTCAGTTGTTAGAGTGTTGGCCCTCACACTGAAGGATCTCGGGTTCGATTACCGGTCAAGGGCACGCACCTGCTTGGGGCGTGTGCGGGAGGCAGCCAATGGATGTATCTCACATTGATGTTTCTTTCTCTCCCCACACCTTCCTTCCATTCTTATCTAAAAGCAATGGAAAAATATCCTCAGGTAAGGATTTTTAAAAATGCAATGACTGCAAAACATCTAGTTTTATATTTTGAGTACCTCTGACCTCGCCTCCATCTGCACTCATGTGATCCTTGAAACCAGACAGCCTTTGTGCAGTGGATGGATGGAGGACTTGGGTGGAGCAGGGGACTACCTCCATACCTCTTCTGCCAGGACTGCCAAGTGAAACAAATTAGGACCTGGTTAAGGACCCACCAGATGTGTCATGGCCTGAAAAGGCTCAGAAAGGGTTTACCTAGAATGGGCCAAAAGACGTTGTCAGAACAAAGGTCTTTGTGTCTGAATCTTATTCTCTCCTCTCAGCCCTGAGTACTCCCTCTTTGTGGGGGACCTGACCCCAGATGTGGATGACGGCATGCTGTATGAATTCTTCGTCAAAGTCTACCCCTCCTGCCGGGGAGGCAAGGTGGTTTTGGACCAGACAGGCGTGTCTAAGTAAGGCCTTCCGTGTTACTGATGCTCACCCTGTTAGTTTCAGCATTTTTCTCATAGATTGAGGTGTTATAGAAAGGTCATGCAGCGTGGTAGTTAAGTGCACAGGTTCTAGAGCCAAACTGCCTGGGTTGGAATCCTGGCTCCAATACCGGCCAGGTATAAGGAGACAGGTTACTGAACCTCTGACCCATTTCCTCATCTCTGAAACAGGACTGATTCATAGTATCTGCTCACAGGGGCAATGTAAGGATTAAATGATGTAACTAAAGCAGTAGGAAACGCGGTATAGGTGTTTGTATTTTATTATTTTTACTTCAGAAGTGGAAAAGCCTCAAAAAACACTCATTCTTTGGAGTCTGAGAGACTTGGATTTGAATCCTGTTTCTACTATGACTTTGGGCAGATTGGTAAATCTTTCTGAACTTTGGTTCCCTCTTCAGTAAATGTGGATACTACATCAAATTGTTGGACCGTTCAATGAGATAACCCTGGAAAAATGCTCAGCCCAGTGTCTGGGAGATAGTGTTCATTAGATATTAGCTATCATTCATCTATTCCCCCTAGGAGAATATGAGTTCAGGAGATCCAGAACCTTGTCTGCTTATGACTACCAAAACCTAGTGCATACAGACAGACTCAGTAAATATTCGCTAAAGAAACTATTACTACTGCTATTACCATAATGAAAGTAATATTTCCTAGTAGATTGGGAGGAAAGCTACTGTTTGGGCAGGAGACTCATCAGTGAAAGTAGAGAGAGAATGGTGAACTGAAAATGGGGATTCCTATAGATCTCAGGATCCTCCAGTGCTTGAATCTCACATTGCTCTGCGACACGCCTCCCTGATGGGGCTCTCATTCCTGCCCACATAGTTTGATGGACTCTATCCCTTTCAGCCCCTTTTCCATTCTTATACTTTACCTTCGTCCCATTTGTGATCTATATATCGTGTGTGTTGTTTTTTCCTGCAGGGGCTATGGTTTTGTGAAATTCACAGATGAACTGGAACAGAAGCGAGCCCTGACGGAGTGCCAGGGAGCAGTAGGACTGGGATCTAAACCAGTGCGGCTGAGTGTGGCAATCCCTAAAGCGTGAGTCCTGCACTGACAGGGAAGGTAGAGGGCCTCTGGACTGATCCCCACCTGGATACTCCTCACCTGTTTGTTGATCATCACATGCTGGATGGGAGGCTACAGAGAGATTCAGTTCAGCTCACAAATAAGGAATGCCTGATACTCGCCAGGCTGTTTGCTGGGTGTTGGAGATGAATGAGCACAATCCTCCAGGAGCTTATGGTTGGGGGGAGAGCTATGACTGGGAAGACAGATACATTCAGACATTGCTGAGAGCAGTGCCGGAGAAGCAGTTCGGTACCACATACGTAATGCCCCCGCTCTTTGCCCAGAAGTGCCACTGTTAGACATTGATCCAGAGATTAAGAATTGAACAGAAGGAAAAATTTACACCCAATTTTAAGCTTATTTATATCAATGAAACCTACAAATCTGTGACTGTCCCATGCTATGGGAATGGCTGAGAATTAATGATCCAAACACTCTATAGACTAGTGCAGTGCTCGGCAAACTCATTAGTCAACAGAGCCAAATATCAACAGTACAACGATTGAAATTTCTTTTGAGAGCCACATTTTTTAAACTTAAACTTCTTCTAATGCCACTTCTTCAAAATAGACTCGCCCAGGCCGTGGTATTTTGTGGAAGAGCCACACTCAAGGGGCCAAAGAGCCACATGTGGCTTGTGAGCCGCAGTTTGCCGACCACGGGGACTAGTGTATACATCACTATTGTACCTGTCATCCTAGGCAGAAAACAACTCCAAGCAGGTTTCTCACTCAATGTAAGAAAAGTTTTTTCTGCATAGAATCTTCCATCCTTTGGCCAAAGCAGTAATTGTCTATTAAGGGGCAATTTTTGTCCCCCAGCGGCCATTGGCAGCATCTGGAGACAACTTTAATTGTTATAACTCAGAAAGGGTACTGCTGGCATCTAATGAATAGATGCTCTAAACATCCAATGATGCACAGGACAACCCCCACAACAAACACTTATCTACTCACCTCCCTCTGCCAAAAGTCAGTAATGCCAAGACTGAGAAACTTCCAAAAGTACAAGATTGGCTGCTTCTTTAGGACGGGACTTCCAAATGATCATGATTTTTAAAGCAGCAAAAGATTTAGAGGTTCCTTATGGCTTGTTGTGTTTTTAATACAGAGAAGATCAACCTGAGTGATTTCTCCCCCAAAGTGTTATTTTTTTCTAAACTCTATTGTATATATAAAAACATTAAAGAAGCTATTTAAAAGAAAGAAATTTCCTCATTACCCTAAAATGACTAATTATAATTTCTGAGTTTGTTTCCAGGCTCCTCCATAGCTATCCATGACATACACATATACATACACACACTACATATGAGTCAGTTTACATACTGAAGATTTATTTCTTTGTTCATTTCACAATAACAGTGCTCTTTTCCCCCTAGTTTACTCAGTATAGACATTCACTTTTCCATATACTAGTAGTTGCCTAATCATCATCATATTTTTAACTGCAGGTAATTCTTTTGATTGTATATTCTGCACAGTCCCTTCTGCAGAGAGGTTATATTGTTATATCTAGTTCTTCATTGAATGTTGCTGTCAGTATTTGGTGCCTGTTTCTAGGGGGAGGTCCTCAAGCAGTAGGAATTGAGGGAGATGCGAGTTCCCTTTGAGAGCTAGACTGTAAGAGCTGAGTGTGGAGAGACTGCACCTTCAGGTGCCTGAACCTGGCAGGAGGGTGGTGGGCCTTGGAAGCACCCATGGAAGGGGAGTTACGGAGACAAAATATTGTCAGTTTTCGCCTGGCCCAGGGCAAGGAGAGGGTGTCCATGCTGTTTGACATCATCGAGCCACCCAGTCAGGAGGTGATCAGATGTGGAGTCTCTCAAACTGCTCTGGCTGAGTCCTGCTCACCACGCAGACATTGAACTTGCAAGGAACTTGGGAAGAGCTCATTCAAACTTGAGCATTTTTTTTTAATATATTTTATTGATTTTTTTACAGAGAGGAAGGGAGAGGGTTAGAGAGTTTGAAACATCAATGAGAGAGAAACATCAATCAGCTGCCTCCTGCACACTCCCTACTGGGGATGTGCCCGCAACCACGGTACATGCTCTTGACTGGAAGTGAACCTGGGACCCTTCATTCCTCAGACCGACACTCTATCCACTGAGCCAAACCAGTCAGGGCTGGACTTGAGCATTTTGTGGTTTCTGTGATGGGGATTTCTATGGTGGTTCAGCTCCTGCTTATGACTTGTTTCTTCTTTGGTTTCACTCTGAGATAGAATGCACCAATCGTGAGTACGTCGGACGTCCCACATCCCACACAATGTGACTGTTGTTATAATTTTCCTTATAAACCAGCCTTTGCCTTCTGCGTGTGTTTGGTGTGCACCTATGGTAGACTCTGGCCCATCGAGTACAATGACTCTGGAGGAACATTCTCATGTCTTCAGTTATGTTCTTTCATTCCTGTCAGCTGGGACTATTTCAGGCCTTTTTCAGAAACCTACTCACATGTACTTCTTTATGTTTTTGAAAGCAGTGGGTCCTTTGCAGACTTGACATTGTCTTTGGTTAGCAGCTGGGGCAGCTGTACAATCAGAATAAGAAAGCTTTCTGCTGACCCTGGGCCTCAGCCCTGATTGGCAAATGCAGGATGTAGGCCAGCTGCTGTATGTAATGGTGTGGTGTTACCATGAACCTTGGAGTTACGTTCTGCTCCAATTGTGGGCGTGGTTTTGAGTAAATCACTTAACCTTTCAGACTCTTTAGTCTCATCTGTATAAGGGGAATAATACATAATCGCTCTATCATAGGATTGTGCAGGATTTAAAACAGGAGACCATATATGAAAAGTAATTGGCACAGCTCTTGAGTGCCTACTCCATAAATGGTAACTATGACTACAGTGATGACGATAAGGCTACTTCTCTTAATTTTTTGTGGGGAAGAGGTGATTAGATATTTTGAAGTTTGAAAAGCTTTTGGGGTCATCCTAGATCTAGATTCTTTAGCCATGTTTACCCGAGCCTTTATGGGTGGTAAAAAGCAGACCCCCACAAGATCTTGAGAAGAGGAAAAAGTCAGTACTGACAAAGTTTGGTAACAGAGAGGAATGTAACCATTGAAAAGTCCTATCTTCAAAGCATGGGCTCTGGAACCAGACTGCCTGGCTTTAATCACTTTTAGCTGTGTGGCCTTGGACAAATAATGTAACCTCTGTGTACCTCAGTTTCCTCATCTGTAAAATGGGAATAGTGTATACTTTTGCAAGAGATTGTTGTGGGGATTAAATGAAGTTAATCTGTGTAAAGTGCTTAGAAAAGTCCTTGTTCAGTTAATAAGTGTTATAGGAATGTTTGCTCATATTTGTTTATTTTTGGTTCTTTCTTCATAGTAGTCGTGTGAAGCCTGTGGAATATAGTCAGATGTACAGTTACAGCTACAACCAGTATTACCAGCAGTACCAGAACTACTATGCTCAGTGGGGCTATGACCAGAATACAGGCAGCTACAGCTACAGTTATCCCCAGTATGGCTATACCCAGAGCATCATGCAGGTAACCATGATTTGGCAAGTCTGCTCTCTCGGGTTTTGTCATCCTTTAGAGACATGGGTCATTCTCCAGGATGGGATGGATAAGGACGGGGGCTTGGGCTTCAGAAATAAAAAAATGGGGAAAGATGGAGCCACCTAGTTGCTTTTATTAAAAATAAGCCATCCTTGTCATGGCCAGGATCCTTCTCACCCAACCTCTCTGTCTCTTGACAGACATATGAAGAAGTTGGAGATGATGCTTTGGAAGGTAAGAAAGGAGCCCATCACTCATTCCCTCTGTCAGCCATACTGCAGTGATAGCTTTGTGGCTGGCACTGTGCCTTCAGCTAGATGCTGAAGGAATGCATGGTGAATTCTGCCTAGAGGAACTTATATTCTAATGAGGGAGCCGGTGTATACATAACTGCAGTAAGAAGTGTGTGTGTCAGCCTAGGCCAGGTAACTAAGTTGGTTACATCATCGTCTTGATATGCGAAGTTTGCAGGTTCAATCCCTGGTCAGGGCACATACAAGAATCAATGAATGGTCCTGGCCAGTGTGGCTCAGTTGGTTGGGTGTCGTTCCATGCACCAAAAGGTTTGATTCCCGGTGGGAGGCATGGAGGAGGCAGCTGATCAATGCTTCACTCTCCCATCGATGTTTCTCTCTCTATCCTCCTTCCTTCCTCTCTCTAAAAATCGATTAAAAAATATTTTTAATCAATCAATAACAAATAAATAAAATCAGAAGCAAAACTTTAAAAAAAAAGTCACTGATTACAGATGTTAATCACATCTACAAAACACCATCACAGCAACATTAGACTGGTGGTTGACCAAACAATTGGGCATCATAGCCTAGCCAGGTTTACACATAAAATTCAACTACTACACTATTAATAAATACAAATTAGAATATACCATGTTTCTATTAAAGTTCTTACTATGTTTATATGCTTTAAATCAGTAATTTTACTTGAAAGATTTTATCCCCAATGATAATCATCAGTACAGATAAATATCCAATACATGATTTGTTAAACAAAATGTATGTTTTAGATGTATGATTCAATTTTGATATATTGCAAAATTATCACTGCACTAAATCTAGTTAAGTCACCTAATAGAGGGTGGGGCAAATATAGGCTTACGGTTGTTCATGTGGAAAGTAATACAACAGTTAATAAGTAATAATACAAGCCCTTGCCAGTGTGGCTCAGTTGGTTGGGGCATTGTCCTGCGGGTTGCAGGTTTGATTCCAGGTAAGGGCACATGCCCAGGTTGTGGGCTTGATCCCCAGTGGAGGGCTTGCAGGAGGCAGCCAATCGATGTTTCTCTCCCTTCTTCTAAATATCAATAAACTATTCTTTCAAAAAATAATAATATAAAAAATACAATACAAAAAATAATAATAAACTTTTGCATACTCACAACTGTAAACCTACTTTTGCCCCAGCTTGTATAATTATAGGTGACCCAGCACCATTTGTTGAAAAACTGTTCTTTACCCTTTGAATTGTCTTTGCTACGCTTGTTGAAAAGCAGTTTACTATAAATGTATAGGTTTAGTTTGGGGCTCTTAACCCTAGTCAATCGATCCATATGTCTATCCTGAAACTACTGCTGGTCTTTCTTACTGTAGCTTTGTGGTAAGTTTTGAAATGGGGAAGCATGAGTCCTTGAACTTTGTTCTTTTTAAAGATTGTTTTGGCTAGTCTGGATTCCTTGCATTTCCATAGGAATTTTATGATCAGCTTGTCATTTTCTGCAAAACAAACAACAACAAAAAAAAAAACAGCTGCAGCCGAAACCGGTTTGGCTCAGTGGATAGAGCGTCGGCCTGCGGACTCAAGGGTCCCGGGTTCGATTCCGGTCAAGGGCATGTACCTTGGTTGCGGGCACATCCCCAGTAGGGGGTGTGCAGGAGGCAGCTGATCGATGTTTCTCTCTCATCGATGTTTCTAACTCTCTATCCCTCTCTCTTCCTCTCTGTAAAAAAGCAATAAAATATACTTAAAAAAAAAAAAAAAAAAAAAGTTGGGCCAAGAAATTTAAAAAAAAAGAAAAAAAAAAAACAGCTGCAGCTATAGATCAATTTGGAGAATTTTTCCATCTTTACAAAATCATCTTTCAATCCAAGTACATGGGATGTCTTTCTGTTTATTAGGTATTTTTTAATTTTCCAGTTTGTTTTTAAATGTTTTAATCAATGCGTGTTTGCATTTTAAACCAACACAGACTGACTAAAAATATAATATGTTATCAGTCATAGTAATTATTATTTTGAACTTTTATTGTGAAAGATAACCTATACGTGGGAAAGTACATAAAGCAGCCCTGGCCGGTGTGGCTCATTTGGTTGAGCATCGTCCTGTGCACCAAAAGGTTGCTGGTTCAATTCTTGGTCAGGGCACATGCCCAGGTTTTGGGTTTGGTTCCCTGTCGGAGTGCCTCGTACAGGAGGCAACCAATCAATGTTTCTCTCTCTTCCTCTCCCTTCCTCTCTAAAACCAATAAAAACATAGTTTTAAAAAGAAAGAAAAGTACATAAAGCAAACGTATAGTTTAACATGTAATCATAAAGCAATTGCCCATGAGACCCGAATTCCAGTTAAGTAGAATTGCCAGCCTCCAGAAGCCATCCCATTTTTTTCCTTCTCTTTATAGTTTTATCACCTAGGTATCCCTAAACAATATGGTTTTGTTTTGCATTTTTGGCTTTGTATAATAGTCACACTGAATGTACTACTGTCTTCTTTCATTCAATACTCATGCAAGTTTAGACTCAAGTTGTGTGCAGCCAAGGTTCTTTTTTAGTGTTTTTTTACTGATTTTAGAAACATTGATGTGAGAAACATCGATCGGTTGCCTCCTGTATGCACCCTGATACACACCCCGACCGGGGATCAAACACACAACCTGGGTAGGTACTCTAACTGGAAATCTAACTGGCAGCTTTTCAGTGCATAAGACAATATTCAACTGAGCCACACTGGCCAGGGCAAGGTTCATTTCCAGTGGCATATAATATTCATTCTCTCTCTCTCTTTTTTTTTTTTTTTTTAAATATATTTTATTGATTTTTTACAGAGAGGAAAGGAGAGGGATAGAGTTAGAAACATTGATGAGAGAGAAACATTGATCAGCTGCCTCCTGCACACCTCCTACTGGGGATGTGCCCACAACCAAGGTACATGCCCTTGACCGGAATCGAACCCGGGACCCTCGAGTCCGCAGACCAACGCTCTATCCACTGAGCCAAACCGGTCAGGGCTATTCATTCTCTTTTAAGACTAGTGCTTTGGACTTAGTAAATTTGGATCAGTTTCCAAGCTCAAAATTGAAATAACCACACCAGAAAATCCAGGGCGTGTGATTTTCAGCTAAATATAGGTGTTGCTTTTAATAAATGTGGACTATTATTTGAGTACTGACTACACCTTACATTATCCTATTTTCATCCTCTCAGGAACCCTGCCAGGCAATTGTATCAGCCCCTGAGTTAGGAGGGAATTCTGGCACAGATAGGGAACCTGCCCTAGGAAACAGAGGTCCTGGGGACAGGGAACTGAACCGTCTCATGGTCTTGTGGCTCCGCACTACTTTCTCCCCTTGGTGCTCCCTAAATACATGCTTGGTTCTGTTCCAGATCCCATGCCACAGCTGGATGTGACCGAGGCCAACAAGGAGTTCATGGAGCAGAGTGAGGAGCTGTATGATGCACTGATGGATTGTCACTGGCAGCCCCTGGACACAGTGTCTTCAGAGATCCCTGCTGTGATGTAGCCAAGACAAAGGACAAGCCAGAATGAAGGACTATGTGAGGGAGAAAGACTTCTTTAAAAACAAGAACTTTCACCTTTTGGGAAATGTTTTGTACGATTTTAATAATCAAGTTTCCTGAGATTACGAATATTCCTGCACACTGCTGCCTTTGATACAGCCATTGAGTTTGAAAACCAAGGGACCAACTGAAGAGGGTTGAACAAGGTTCCCATCTGTCTTCTAACAATAATCATTTATCCAGTAGTTATCTGTACTCCTAGAGAGAACAGTGTGGAACTATTTTTTATGGTTTTAAAAATTTAAAGAGCGGAGAGGGAAAAACATTGGTTACCTCCTTTTCACACCCTGATCTGGACTGAACCCCAAACCTGGGCATGTGCCCTGACTGGGAATTAAATCTGCAACATGGGAAGACACTCAAGCAAGCCAGACAGGCCAAGGCTGGAATTACTAACCCAAGTAGAATTACAAACCATATTAATCAGTATAGCCAGGGACCCTTCTCAGGTGCCACCTAAGTCCTTAAGTTCTCTGGGATCAGAATATATGGATTACCTACTGTATATTAAGTGAGCAATTTCTGCCTGCCATTTAAGCACTGCCAACATTGGCTTCAAATGTGGCCACTTAGTCAAATTTCCAGAGGGAGAGGGGTGTCTGCCTAGTCCAGGGTATAAAAGGAAGTAATGGGAGTCAGCTAAAATGCATCACCTTCCACACATTATCCAAATGAATCAGGAAAGCCCCTTTTCCAACTTATATTGTCATGTGGTACCCAGGACCTGAGAAGTCTGGGTCTATGCTAGAAATCTGCTTCAGATTTTAGTTCTGTGTCAGAATAATTTGGGGGGGGGGGTTGGCAAATTAAAGGGAGATAAACTTCGAGTTAAAGTGCCTATGCCACAAAAAGCCTTAAAGATCCAATCTTAGGCTCAACAAAGAACTACATCTAATTGCAGTTATGGAACTGATCATATTGGCCTTTCTGAGGTCAGACTTTTTTACATGGAGACCAAGACTATGAATTAACTTGGGTCTTTAATATTTACATAGGAAAAAAAAAAACAATTGTGACAAAGAAAATGACTTACTTCCAAAGTCTTTTTGGTTACTTATATACCAGCATTCAAAAAAAACGATCAGTCACCGTTTCCACCTAAAATAACCTGTTAGGAAAATTTCCTGGGGCTGAGCCCAAAGAAAGAAGCTGATAACTTCATTACATCAAGAATTTATTAAGGGAATGTAGCACACAAGACAAGCCATGCTGCAGGGCAGGATGGATAAGGAACCAGCCCCACAATAAGGGGTGGGCCAAGAAAGGCCTATTTCAAAAACCAGCAGGCCTTGGAGCATGGAGGAGCTGAGGAGATTGTTGCTTAAGTAGAACAGTCCGTCTCCTTCACAAACTTGTCTTGTAGCTTGCCTCTTACTGTAGAGCTCTCCTGGAAAGGAAGTATAAGCCAGTGTGTTAGCACTCCCCAATTAATAAATGCCACCCAGGCACTTTCTTAAGAACTGGTCTCAGTCCCATATCCGCATTTATCATCCATTGATGTCCACTCAGATTAGGTTTCATCCCAGACCAGTCACCCTAAAAAAAAATCCCCAAATAGATGGCACAACTTGTTTATACCCAATCTATCTTCCACTCTCCCTGGGGAGAGGGGATAAGATTGTGGTTTAAGGTTACCCCAAATGAGGATATTCAGTTTTGTTTTTTTTTATTGATCGCCCTGACTGGTTTGGCTCAGTGAATGGAGTGTCGGCCTGCAGACTGAAAGGTCCCAAGTTTGATTCCCGTCAAGGGCATGTACCTTGGTTACGGGCATATTCCCAGTGGAGGGTGTGCAGGAGGCAGCTGATCGACGTTCTCTCATTGATGTTTCTAGCTCTCTATCCCTCTCCCTTCCTCTCTGTAGAAAAATCAACAAAATATATTTTTTTAAAAAATATTTTTATTGATTTTAGAGAGAAAGGGAGAGGGAGAGATAGAAACATCAATGATGAGAGAGAATCATTGATCAGCTGCCTCCTGCATGCCCCCAATGGGGATCAAGCCCACAACCCAGGCATGTGCCCCCGACCGGAATCAAACCTGGGACCCTTCAGTCCTCAGGCTAACGCTCTATCCACGGAGCCAAACCAGCCAGGGCCAGCAATTCAGTTCTTGCTGCCCCAAGTTCAGGGCTGTTTCCTCTGCTACACTCTACTCTCACACCAGAATGTGCTCTTGAACTTTGGGGTGGGCTAACCTAACAGACCAAATCATTCTGTAAACATTTTTGTTCCCTGGCCATGCGCAGCTAATAAATATAGCGACACAAGGCAGGCCACATGAAAATGTCAGGTAGCTATTCAACTTACCCAACTCTGTAGATCCTTAAATACAAATGAAGACAGTTTACTGGTAACATCTAAAAAAAAAAAAAAAAGGGATGATTCTTTTAAGACATTACATCAACTGCCCATATTCACATCCATCCATCCTCCCTTTATCTCATTTTACAGGAAAGGACGAAACAAGTTCAAAGCGAATTCAACCTTGTTTGAAAGTAGCCCACAGGTGACAAGCACTGTGAGGCCAGCTTCACTATTACTATTCCTCCTCTGCGACCACCAAGATCGGTGTTCAGATCTGATGGGAAAGGGAACCGGAGGGTCAGGTTGTTTTCAACATCTAACTTTACCTTATTCTAAAACACAGGAGCAGCAACAAGCTGGTATCCTCAGCTATGTCATTACCAGACGCTGCCAGGAAACATGGAGGCAGCCTACAAGAAAAAAGGGTGAAAGCTCTAAACCAAAAAGTTGATTCAGTACATCCACCTGCATGGACCAGGTGGAAGGCTCCCAAGCCCAGGTCCAGAGATATAGGAAAGGCGAGTGGCAGCTGCAGGTATTATGCTGACCGGAGCTGTCAAAGGCTCTCCAGGTTGCTCTTGCATGCAGTTGGAGAGCCGGTGGCTACAACCAGCCACAGCCCTTGGGAACATGCTGCACTGACCCACCAGGCAGCTCTCAAATTAAGTCTCCACCAGAAACCTACCAGGGCCTTCAGTGGTTGTGCTCCATCACCGTCATGCCTCCAGCGTGCTCACCCAGCACAATCAACTTGAACCATCCTGCCATCTTCATCTGGCACAGCTGAGAACAGAAATTGTCCTGAATGATCTTTGGTGGTCTTTATTATTTTTTTAAAAAATATATTTTATTGATATTTCACAGAGGAAGGGAGAGGGATAGAGAGCTAGAAACACCGATGAGAGAGAAACATCGATCAGCTGCCTCCTGCACACCTCCCACAGAGGATGTGCCCGCAACCAAGGTACATACCTTTGACCAGAATCGAACCCAGGACCTTTCAGTCCACAGGCCGACGCTCTATCCACTGAGCCAAACCAGTTTCGGCCTTTCGTGGTTTTTAGAATCATAAAGGTTTAGCCTTTGATCCTGGTATTAGCGCCTTAAACTTTTGAGGGCAATGACCTAAAGCATGGCCAAGATCTGTGCTGCTTGCCACTGGATTGCCCCATATTGATGTCTACACCATTCCCATTTGCCCCCCATACTATCTCGGTTGGCCTCAACAAGCTACTTCTCAAAAGCCTTATTCTGTTAATTCTTTATGCAAGTCCCTATCACAGCAATATTCAACCTTTCCCTCTCATGGTACAAACTAAACGACCATCTAGCAGTGGTTCTCAACCTTTCTAATGCCACAACCCTTTAATACAGTTCTTCATGTTGTGGTGACCCCCAACCATAAAATTATTTTCGTTGCTACTTCGTAACTGTAATTTTGCTACTGTTAATGAATCAATGTAAATATCTGTTTTCCGATGGTCTTAGGCTCTACAGCAGCGGTTATAGCAGGGTCGCCTAAGACCATCGGAAAACACAAATATTTACATTACGATTCATTAACAGTAGCAAAATTACAGTTATTAAGTAGCAACAAAAATAATTTTATGGTTGGGGGTCACCACAACATGAACTGTATTAAAGGGTCGCGGCATTAGAAAGGTTGAGAACCACTGAAGGGAAAAGAGATCAGTGCCCCCGACTAGCAAGGTATTGCATTGTTTTAAAAATTCTTGCCACACCGGTCGGAAATCAATGCACTGTCAACATTTCTGCTGGCCTCTGGAGACATGTCAACTTTAATCAGAGTCTGTTTATGTGAGAAACGGCAGATACAATGAGCATTGTCTTTTCCTGAAATGTTGCAGATCGGTTACAGCAAACAGAACGGCGACCGTCAAGGAAAAATGTCACTCTGGGCTCCTTTTTGACCGCAGCAGCTACGTGGAAGCAGCTGCAGCTTCGATAAGGGCCACTGTGTTACACAGGACAACCCCAGCCGCTGCTCAGCCCCAAGGCCACCTAAGTCCTGTGCATTACTGCCTACTGAAACTCATCGTTCTGGGGCCAGAAGGAAACAGCCATCCTTGTAGGTCCTACTTACCACTTAGTACATGAGTGACTCTATAACCCACCCTCCAGAACATGTGACCTCCGTAACATGTGTGGTGCAGCCATGTAATTAAGGTGAAGTCCCTTGCCCAAGGTCACCCAGCAGATTCAGGTTCAATTCAAAGTCTGGCTGACACCACGCGGTCTCCCCCAAATTAAAACACTTCAGGCTCAGGACTGCCGTGCACCCGGCAGCCTGCCCGCGCTCCTTACCTGTCACACCGGAGCGCAGAGCCGCGCGGACTCAGGCGGGAGAAGGGCGCGCCTCTCACGGGCCTCGGCCCCTCTCCCTGCGCATGCGGCCTACGTGCCCTGAAGGACCTCGGCCCAGCAGGCGGGGAGGCCCGGCTCTTCCAGGCCGCACTTAACATCCTGCAGCCTCGGGAGGCAGCGCAGGTGAGTGCGGGGCCGCTGGCGACGGGACTAAGGAGCGAAGGGTGGGAAAGTGCAGGACGGGCGTGGATGTCAGCAGGCGAGTTCCCTACAACATAAGTCACCAGGAGAGCGGCGGTCGGGAGAAAGGACGGCTGGCTGCCCGGAGGGAGTATATATAGGCCCCGCCTCTCGCGGCTGCGCCTGACGATTGGAGCAGCGCGCCGCGCAGACCGCTGGGAGTTATAGTCCGATGGCCTTCCGGGGCGGGGCGTCGGCTCCCAGGCAGAGGAGCGTGCGGCGCGGAGACCTTCCCGTAGGGGATGGAGGAACCCAGTGAATGGTATATTCAGAGGCCGTGGAGGCTCTTCGCCGTAGTTCAACACTCACTGAACGCCCTGCACCGGGCCCTGGGCCTACAAATGAATCAAACTCTCCGTGCTCTTGAGTTCTGTCTGGGAAGATTTTCAAAGCTGGGAAAAGGAAGGGTTCCGCTAGGACCGCCGTGGGCATGAGGAGGAGCAGCGACTAGGTGGGTTGCGGGAAGGGGCTCTGAGAGGTCTGGGAGAGGAGTCTTGGGAGGGAGCGTCTTAAGAAAAAGTGATAGAGCCCTGGCTTGTTTGGCTCAGTGGATAGAGCGTTGGACTGAAGGGACCAGGGTTCCATTCCGGTGGAGGGCGCATGCCTGCGTTGCGGGCTGGGTCTCCAATAAGGGGCGTGCAGGAGTCAGCCCATCAATGTTCTCTCGCAATCTCTCCCTTTCCTTTCCTCTCTGAAATCAATAAAAATGTATTTTTTTTAAAAAAAAGAAGAGGCAATTGATTGCTCATATGATGAAAGCATTATTTGTTCAAGGCTTGTCTCTTCCGCTAATCCCATATGATAAAAGCCTAATACCTGTATGCAAATTGGCCCCTCCACCGGGAGTTCAACCGCTTGCTATGACGTGTGCTGACCACCAGGGGGCGGCATGGAACATGGCGGGCGTTGGCAATGCAGTGCTGGCAGCCCTGATGGGTATGGCGGATGCCCGGCTCCCTGGCGGATGCCCGGCTCCCAGGCGCACTGAGGGAGCTGGGCGGGGCCCAATGACTCCTGCAGAGTCAATTGTCTTGGCGACTTTTCATAACCAATGTATAGATATTATAATTATGCCCTTTTATAGATGAGGAAACAGGACTGTATCACACAGCTAGCAAGTGAATTAAGGACTGGAATCCGGGAGCCCACTCCAGAGACCACACTCATAATCACTGTGTCCTTTGCATATTTTGTCCTTTGAATGAATAAGCCTCAATATACAAACAAATAGTGGCTGTGAAGAATTAAGCACCTTTTCCTAGCTGCTTTGGCTCTGTTTAGACTAGTGTTGGCCTGCGGACTGAAGGGTCCTGGGTTCGATTTCTACCTCTCCCTCTCTGAAATCAAAAATATATTAAATTTAAAAAAAGGATTAAACGCCTATTCTGGGCTTAATCTATTCATTAATTTTTATCCATACATGTACTTTACAAAGTAGGTACTTCTGTTTTTCCCAATTTGTGGAGAAGGCAACAGACTAAGAGGGTAGGAAGCTGCCTGATGACTTCCAAATGTGTTTCTCCAGCTCCACTTTTCTCCTGAGCTCCAGACCTTTCTATCCTGCTGCTTCCTTGACATCTACACTTGGATGTCTAATAAACAGGCTTCTCAGAACACAGACTTTCCTCCTCCAAACCTCTTCGCTTTCTCAGTAAGTCCTTGGAATGACCCTGGACTCCTCTTTCTCTAGCATCTCACATCCAATACATCAGCAAATCCTGTATTCCCCATCTTAAAGATGTCTCAAGAATCACTATTTTGCCCTGACTGGTTTGGCTCAGTGGATGGAGCATCGGCCTGGGGACTCAGGGGTCCCAGGTTCGATTCTGGTCAAGGGCATGTACCTTGGTTGCGGGCACATCCCCAATAGGGGGTGTGCAAGAGGCAGCTGATCAGTGTTTCTCTCTCACTGATGTTTCTGGCTCTCTGTCCCTCTCCCTTCCTCTCTGTAAAAAAATAAAATATATTAAAAAAAAAAAAAAAAAAAGAATCACTGTTTTGTCTGGCCGATGTGACTCAGTGGTTGAGCATTGCATTCTATACATTTCATCAAAATTTAAAAGTCTTGATCTTCAAATGAGAGTATTAAGTAAATAAAAAGCAAGAGCCTGACCGGTTTGGCTCGGTGGATAGAGCGTCGGCCTGCGGACTGAAGGGTCCCAGGTTCGATTCCGGTCAGGGGCATGTACCTTGGTTGCGGGCACATCCCCAGTAGGAGGTGTGCAGGAGGCGGCTGATCGATGTTTCTCTCTCATCGATGTTTCTAACTCTCTATCCCTCTCCCTTCTTCTCTGAAAAATATCAATAAAATATATTTAAAAAAAAAAAAAAAAAAAGCAAGAGAACTCTTAAAACTCGACACTAAAAAGTCAACTCAATTTTTTAAAATGGCCACAAAATTTGAAAGACATCTCACCAAAGAAGATAAACAGATGGCAAATAAACACATGGATGATGCTCAACATAATCAGTCATTAGGGAAATATAAATTAAAGCTATAATGAGATAACACTACAAACCCACTGGAATGTCTAAAAATTAAATAAAATGACAAATCAAGTGATGACCAGAAGGTAGAGCAACTGGAACTCTCATAAATGTTTTCCAAAATAGTATAACCACTTGGGAAAACAGTTTGTCAGTTTCTAATAAAGTAAAACATGCACTTAGCATATTACCCAACCATTGCACTACAACGTATTTCCCAAGAGAAATGAAACTGCACATCTACCCAAAGACTTGAATATAAATGTTCACAGCAATTTTATTTGTAATACCCAAAGACTGGAAACAACCCAAATGTCCTTCAACAAGGGATCGGATAAACAAATTGTGGTATGTTAGTGCATCGGAATACTACCCGGTTATAGAATGGAACAAACTTTAGCCAGCCAGCATGGCTCAGTGACTGAGTGTTGACCTATGAACCAGGCGGTCAGGACACATGCCAGGGTTGCGAGTTCAATCCCCAGTGTGGGGCATGCAGGAGGCAGCCGATCAATAATTCTCTCTTATCATTGATGTTTCTATCCCTCTCTCCCTCTCCTCTCTGAAATCAGTAAAAATATATATTTTAAAAGGAACAAAATTTATATTTGCATCAAAATGGATGACTCTTCATGTTGCTGAGTGAAAAGAAGCCAAAGACTACATTTATATAAACTTTGAGAAAATACAAAGTAATATCTAGTGGCAGAAAGCAAATTAGTGGTTGCCTGGGAGTGGGGGTCAGGAGAGAAGAATTTAAAAACTATGCCGAAACCGGTTTGGCTCAGTGGATAGAGCGTCGGCCTGCGGACTGAAGGGTCCCGGGTTTGATTCCGGTCAAGGGCATGTACCTTGGTTGCGGGCACATCCCCAGTGGGGAGTGTGCAGGAGGCAGCTGATCGATGTTTCTCTCTCATCGATGTTTCTGGCTCTCTATCCCTCTCCCTTCCTCTCTGTAAAATGTCAATAAAATATATTAAAATAAATAAATAAATAAATAAATAAATAAATAAATAAAAACTATATGGGGCCCTGGCCAGTGTGACTCAGTTGGTTGGGTGTCATCCCATAAACCTACCGAAAAGTCACCAGTTCAATTCCTGGTCAGGGCATGTGCTTGGGTTTTAGGCTTGATCCCCGGGGGGCTGGGGGAGGGGGGGTGGGCGTGTAGGAGGCAGCTGATCCATGTTTCTCTTTAAAAAAATTTTTTTAATTTATCTTTATTGTTGAAAGTATTACAGATATCCCCCTTTATTTTTCCCCCCATTGGCCCCCTCTACCCTGCATCCACCTCTCCCAGGCCTTCACCACACTGTTGTCTATGTCCATGGGTTATGCATATCTATACTAATAAAAGGGTGATGTGCTAATTAGGACAGATGTCTTACGGACATCCATCCGGACAAAGCCACAGCAGCTGTGAGGCATGGGGCTCAGGCCTTGCAGCCGCATTGGCAGGCAGTGGCAGCAGCAGTGGGGTGATGGGGGCAGCACCTTCCCCTGATCAGCCTGGTCGCCTCCCAAAGTAAGACATCCCCTGAGGGCTTCCGGACTGTGAGAGGGGGCAGGCCAAGCTGAGGGACCCCCACCAGTGCACAAATTTTCGTGTACTGGGCCTCTAGTATGCATATAAGTACCCTGGTTAATCTCTCCCCACGCCCCACCTCTGCATTCCCTCTGAGAGTCATTAGTCTGTTCCATGCTTCTATGTCTTTGGATTGGATCTATTTTGTTCACCAGTTTATTGTGTTCATTAAATTCCACATATGAGTGAGATCATATGATACTTGTCTTTCTCTGACTGGCTTATTTTACTTAGCATAATACTCTCCTGAACTAGGAGGTCAGGACACATGCCCAGGTTGCGGGCTCGGTCCCCAGTGTGGTGTGTGCAGGAGGCAGCCGATCAATGATTCTCTCTCATCATTGATGTTTCTATCTTCTCCCTCTCCCTTCCTCTCTGAAATCAACAAACAATATATTTAAAAAATACATTGGGAACCCGGCTGGCATGGCTCAGTGGTTGAGCGTCAACTTGTGAACCAATAGGTGATGAATCAGTTCCCAGTCAAGGCACATGCCCAGTGTGGGCGTGCAGGAGGCAGCTGATCAATGATTCACTCTCATCATTGATGTTTCTCTCTCTCTCTCTCTCTTCCTCTCTGAAATTATATACATATATGTGTGTGTGTATATATATACACACTGTTCATTATCTTAATTGTGATGGTTTTAATGGGTATACTAGTACACATGCCACAACTCCTTATATTGTACAGTTTTCATATGTGCAGTTTATTGTGTGTCAATTATACCCCAATAAAGATATTTTTTTATTTTTTTTTTAAATATATTTTATTGATATTTTACAGAGAGGAAGGGAGAGGGATAGAGAGCTAGAAACATCGATGAGAGAGAAATATCCATCAGCTGCCTCTTGCCCATCCCCTACTGGGGATGTGCCCGCAACCAAGGTACATGCCCTTGACCGGAATCGAACCTGGGACCCTTCAGTCCGCAGGCCGACGCTCTATCCACTGAGCCAAACCGGTTTCGGCTAAAGATATTTTTTTTAAAGTAAGCAAGAGCCCTAGCCAATTTGTCTCAGTGGATAGAGCATTGGCCCTGGGACTGAAAGGTCCGGGTTTGATGCCGGTCAAGGGCACGTACCTCGGTTTCAGGCTCCATCCTCAGCCCCGTTGGGGGCATATGTGGGAGGCAACCAATCAACATGTCTCTCTCACATCAATGTTACTCTTTCTCTGTTTCTTCCCCTCCCTTCCACTCTCTCTAAAAATCAAAGGAAAAACATCCTCAGGTGAGGATTAACATAAGTAAGTAAGTAAATAAGTAAATAAGTAAATAAGTAAATAAATAAATGTAAGCAAGAAAACCTATTTTTAAATATATTTTTTAATTGAGAGGAAGGGAGAGGGAGAGAGAGATAGAAACATCAATGATGAAAATCATTGATCGGCTGCCTTCTGCACGCCTCCCTACTGGGGATCAAGCCTGCAACCTGGGGATGTGCCCAAAACTGGGAATTGAACTGGTGACTCTTGGTTCAAGCCACACTGATGGGGCAGCAAGAAAACATTTAGATCATGTAATTTGCCTGCCTCCAAATCACTGACCTCTCACCACATTTGATACAAAAGCTAAAGTCCCCAGGCTGGCCCCTGAAGCCACTTAGGATTTGCCTCCTCCTCCTCTCTGCCATCATCGCCCACCACTTACTTCCTCCTTTCTGTTCCCTCTTCCCAGTCTCTCAGCTCTTGGAGTACTCTTTTTTTTTTTTTTTAATCTTCACCTGAGGATATTTTTCCACTTTTTTTTTTTAAACAGAGGCCCGATGCACGTATTACGTGCAAGTGTAGGCCTTCCTTCCCCCGCTGCCGGCACCGGCTTCCCTCTGGCACCCGGGATCCGGGCTTCCCTCGCTTCATCTGGAAGGTCGTCCAGAAGGACGTCTGGTCTAATTAGCATATTACACTGTTATTATTATAGATAATATTGATTTCAGAGAGGAAGGGAGAGAGAGAGAAACATCAATAATGAGAGAGAATCATCAATGGGCTGCCTCCTGCACGCCCCCTACTGGAGATCAAGCCAGCAACCTAGGCATATGCTCTTGACTGGAATTGAACCTGGGACCCTTCAGTCCTCAGGCTAATGCTCTATCCACTGAGCCAAACCGCCGAGGGCTTTCCACTTATTTTTAGAGAGAGCAGAAGGGAAAGGGAGAGTCAGAGAGAAATATCAATGAGAGAGACACACATCAATTGGTTGCTTCCCTCATGCACCCTGACCAGGACTGGGATACGTGCCTGGGCTGGAATTGAACCCAGAACCCTTCAGTCCACAAGCCGACACTCTATCCACTGAGCCAAACCAGCGAGGGCTGGAGTACTCTTTGCCTGCTTCCACTTCAGGGCCTTTGCTCTTGCTGTTCTTCCTGCCTGGAACGATCCTCCCTGGATTTCACAGACAGCCTCATTACTCCCTCACCCTCTCACTTCCCCTGATTTCTGTTCAGATGTCACCTCAGACCACCCTGTTTTTTAAAAAATATTTTTATTGATTTCAGAGAGAAAGGGAGAGGGAGAGAGAGATAGAAACATCAATGATGAGAGAGAATCATTGATCAGCTGCCTTCTGCACAACCCACACTGGAGATTGAGCCTACAACCCGAGCGTGTGCCCCTGACTGGAATCGAATCCAGGACCCTTCAGTCCGCAGGCCAACACTCTGTCCACTGAGCCTAACCAGCTAGGGCCAGACCACCCTATTTTTTAAAATACATTTTTTTAAAAATATATTTTATTGATATTTTACAGAGAGGAAGGGAGAGGGATAGAGAGCTAGAAACATCGATGAGAGAGAAACATCAATCAGCTGCCTCCTGCACACCTCCCACTGGAGATGTGCCCGCAACCAAGGCACATGCCCTTGACCGGAATCGAACCCGGGACCCTTCAGTCCGCAGGCCAACGCTCTTTCCACTGAGCCAAACCGGTTTCGGCTAAAATACATTTTTATTGATTTCAGAGAGTAAGGGAGAGTGAGAGAAACATCAATGATGAGAGAGAAACGTTCATCAGCTGCCTCCTTGCATGCCCCACACTGGGGATGGAGCCTGCAACCGGGCATGTGCCCTGACTGGGCTCCTGGTTCATAGATTGACACTTAACCACTGAGCCACACTGGCTCGACCAGATCATCCCATTTTGATACAACATGCTCTCACCCTTCAAGCCATTGCCCTGTTTGTTATTTATAGCACTCACTGCTCCCTGTCATCACGTTATCTATGTATGTATTTTCTGTCTTCCCAATTACAGTGTGAGCTCCCCAAGAACGGGAATTGTGTCTCTATTTTCACTGCAGTATAAATGCCTCGAATATAAGACAGCTAGCACTTATTGAAATAATTACTAAGTGAATGAATTAATGAATGAATAAAACTTGACCAAGGCCACATTGGGACTTAAACCCACATCTGTCTAATGCAAATATGCATGAATTTACCTGTTAGGTTACACAGTTCTTCCTGAACTACCCTGTGAGGTGGGCACTGTGATTTGTCTAACTTAGCAGAAGGAGGGGAGCAGGGATGGGGATGGGAATCAACTTGCCCTCAGGTCAGCTGACATCTGGATTCAAGTGTCAGGTGCAGTCAGGCAGGCACATGACCCCAGCCCACAGGGAGAGGAAGTTCAAGGAGCCTGATGCTGACAGTGCACTGCCCACATGTGCTGACCATAAAGTCTTCTAGGAAGACTGGGTTCAAACTGCATTTCAAGCTTTTTCATACCTCCCTGCCCTTGCTCAGCAGCCCTTCTGCCCTGACCTCCCAGCTGCCATTGTCCTTAGAGACCCAGTTTCAGCATCACCTCTCCGAGAGGTCTTCTCTGATCCTGGACCTCCTTGAGTCCTACTCTGTTATGGTATCTGACTGACTGAATCAATGAATGAGTGAATAACACTTAGCCACTTTCATTCATTCATTCAACCATAAATATTTACCGAGTTTCTACTTTGTGTCAAGCACTGAAGATATAACCATTGTTCCTGCCCTCAAGGGACTCGAGCCTAGGAGGGAGACAGACATCACCATGGACAAAATGACATGTAACCTTATTGGCCAGTCACCGAGGGGCTTCTGAGGGCATCTAACCTGAGGCCTGAGGAAAGATGCTCAGCATGGCTGGAGCTCAGAGCGCCAGTGGTCGGTGAAGAAGGGGCTCGGGCACCTAATAGAGCGAGGTGGGAAGAACATTCTGATGGAGGAATAGGTGAGGCAGGTGGGAGCAGGGCAGACTCTCTTGGGCAGAGCCAGCGGAGATAATCCCTCCAACCCACACACCTTCCTGAGGCGCCTCCTGGTTCCTAGGGCCTCAGCTTTCCCTCCTACTCCTGGAGGGAGGGGGCAAACAGAGACAGGCTCCTTCAGGCTCTACTTCGGAGGTGACCCACAGCCAGGAATCCTGAGAGACCTGACCATATGGTTCCTCATTGATTTGTTTAGAATTGGCCTTCTCAGATCCCCAACCTGTCTAGCCAGAAGCAAAAATAGCAAACATGGCCTTGGCCTTGGGTAGACGGGGAGCTAGTCTGTCTTTCTTGCTGAGTGGCCTTGGGCTGTGGTTATTAACTTCTCTGAGCCACAGTTTCCTCATTTGTAAAAACGGGCAGGAGAACAACATCTACTCACAGGTTGGGTGAGGAGGAAATATAATGATGTGATGGTGGCAACAGTGAGTACTTTCCCCCTTCCCACCAATTTGCCACAACAAGATAAACTGGTAAAATCCACTTGTTTGGGACCAGCCAGAACTCCAGCCTTGATGCGCTGGGTTGCCAGAAGGTCAGGCTGCAAAGGGTGGAGTGGGTCTTGGAAGCAGATGTGCCTGCCTTACCCTTGCCCCTAACCCAAGTGGGACCTGACCACTTGGTCCTCTTAGGACTTACTCTGCGGCCTCCTTTAGCGGCATATCGAGGGGGTTACAAATAGTGAGACAAACTCAAATGTGAGTCCTAGCTCTGCTGTGTGACTTGAAACAAGCCACATGTGAACTTCACTCTAAAATGGGCACACTCTGACCCTCACAACGGGTTGCTGCCCAGAAAATGTAAGGAACAGCCCATCTGGCCTTATTAATGTTAGCTGTCCAGTCCACAGGCCACTGCACTCTGTTAACATGCAAAACATTCAGCCCTCGCCGGTTCTTATAACTATAGCTAGTCCCCAATATTCTATTTTTGCCCCTAATAGTTTGATTCCCAGTCGAGGCATATGCCCCCGGTTTCGGGCTGGACCCCAGTGTGGGGCATGCTGTAGGCAGCAGATCAATGATTGTCTCTCATCATTGATGTTTCTTTTTTCTTTTTTTAAATTGTTGATGTTTCTATCTCTCTCTCCCTCTACTTTCCCCTCTGAAATAAATAAAAATATGTATTAAAAAAGAATAGGCCGAAACCGGTTTGGCTCAGTGGATAGAGCGTCGGCCTGCGGACTGAAGGGTCCCGGGTTTGATTCCGGTCAAGGGCATGTACCTTGGTTGCGGGCACATCCCCAGTGGGAGGTGTGCAGGAGGCAGCTGATCGATGTTTCTCTGTCATCGATGTTTCTAGCTTTCTATCCCTCTCCCTTCCTCTCTGCGAAATATCAATAAAATATATTTAAAAAAAAATAGAATTAGCCTGGCTAGCATGGTTGAGCATCGAGCTATGAACCAGGAGGTTATGGTTTAATTCCCGGTCAGGGCACATGCCAGGGTTTCGAGCTCAGTCCCCAGGTGTGGGGCCTAGGTACAGGAGGCAGCTGGTCAATGATGGTCTCTCATCATTGATGTTTCTCTCTCTCTCTCCCTCCCCCTTTCTCTCTGAAATAAATAAAAAAATATATTTTTGAAAGTTTAATTCCAGACCATTCTTTGGTTCCAAAGCCTCCGTGCAGACCTTCCCTGAGTCAGTCAGGTTAGCATGTGGCCCCTTTTAGTCCACAACTCCCTATGGAATCACAGTTGTCTGCCTGTTCTGCCTCTTTTCCAGACAGGTCACATCCTCTGCCTGGGCCTGAGGTCCCAGCACAGGCAGGCAGGAGGAAGCAGCGGGGGCTGTTGAACATTGAACCCGAACAGTGAGCAGGAGGCCCCAGGTCAGGATCAGCGGGGCTCCAGAAAGGACCCCGGCGCCACCCTCGGGACAGGAAAGAAGCACCTATAACCCATCATCTTTCTGGAGTGGTGCCTCCAGGTCCAGCAGCAGGGGCCCAACTGCGGAACTTAACAGGAGGGTGGGGCCGGAAAGAGAAACCATCCCAACGGATAGATGAATGAATGACGTGGCCGATCTAGCACTGTAGCCTCAGGGCAGTGCACGCTGGATTATCTGGATTGTCGCTCCTCCCCAGTTCTCCTCCCCGTCCTTTTCATCCTGTGAAGCGGGGTTACTCTCATCCCCATTTTACAGAGGAGAAAACGGAGGCTCGTAGAGTAAGTGACTTGCCCAGGTGTCTTCACCGGCCAGTTTCCTCGGAGTCAGGGTTCCTGGGCTGATAACACCCGGGGCTCCACAGCCCTCCACTTGCGGGTGACGGGTCGCTCAGAGCCCGGGGGGTGGGGCGGGGGCGGGGGCGGGGCCACCCTTCCCAGCTTCGGTGCAGGGCAGGGCGGGGCGGGCCGATGACCGCGGGACAGGCTGGAGGCGAGACTCGGGCCATGGAGGCGAAGGGCTGCCGCTACCAGTTTCGGATCGTGGTGCTGGGGGACGCGACGGTGGGTAAGACATCGCTGCTGCGACGCTTCGTGGAGGGCGCGGCCGGGACCCTGGAGCCCGAGCCGGAGCTGGAGTCGGCGCCCACGGTGGGCGTCGAGTTCTACGGCCGCGCGCTGCAGCTGTCGGCCGGGCCGTGGGTCAAGCTGCAGCTCTGGGACACCGCGGGCCAGGAGCGCTTCAGGTGCGGGATGAGGGAGGGGGCTGTGGGTGCGAGGTGGGCGGAGGAGGGACAAGAAGGGGAGGGGCGGGTAGGGGAGGGACTTCGGGTTTGGGGATCAATCCACGTGGCTAAGGAGGCCCCTCAGAGGGGTCAGCCTCAGTGGCCCAATTAGAGGTGTGGGTCTCCAGTCCTTCCCTTTTGAGTCATGCAACCTACAAATACAGCTGGGCGGGCCAAGCCCCAGCCAGATGCTTGAGACCTGTTGCGCCTTCCCCCCACACCGCCAGGAAGTTCAGGCCTTGGGATGGGGGAAGGACCCCACATTGAAACCTGGAGGGATGAATGATGTGGGTGCTGAGGGAGCCCACAGGAGCACAGAGAGCGAGGTCCAGGAGATGGGAAAGGAGGAGAGGTTTGCGTTGGCCTTGACGGATGCCTGGGAGTTTGCCAGGCAGAGAAGGGGGAAGCGGACTTTCCGGCAGGCAAACATCAGGCCTCCTCCAGGGATGGAGGAATGGTCAGGAGAGGATGTGCATCAAACTTACTCCCTAACTGAGAAGAGCGCGTCTCCTGGGAGAGAGACAGCGTCAGGAACCGAAGCACAGGCAGTGTGAAATGAGCTGCAATGGGCGGAGGGGAAGGGGAGGCAGTCAGTGGATGCAGGGGAGCTCTTGCCTCTGGGGTGTCTTGAAGGTATAAGGCTCTCCCAATTTACTCCTTCCTCCTCAATCCCATCAGGTGCATCACCAGGTCTTTTTACCGGAATGTGGTGGGTGTCCTGCTGGTTTTCGATATGACAAACCGGAAGTCCTTTGAACACATTCCAGACTGGCACCAGGAGGTCATGGGCACTCAGGGCCCCGACAAGGCAATCTTCCTGCTCCTGGGCCACAAGAGTGACCTGGAGAGCACCCGCTGTGTCTCGGCCCAGGAGGCAGAGGAGCTGGCTGCCTCCCTGGGCATGGCCTTCATGGAAACCTCAGCCAAAAATAACTGCAATGTGGACCTAGCTTTCCAGACACTTGCCAACGCCATCCAGCAGGCCCTGCAGCAGGGGGACATTAAGTTGGAGGAGGACTGGGGGGGCATTCGGCTCATCAACAAGCCTCCAACTCCCAGAGTCCCCAGCAGGAAGCAGCATGCAGGCCCATGCCAGTGTTGACTCTGGGAGGAAAAGGGTTAAAACAGTGCCAACCTCAGACATGCTGGTGGGATGGAGACTGTCTCTCCAAAGGGCAAATGGCGGAATATACCCAAAGGGTTCATATAAACAATATCCTGGCATAGTCTTGGCTCCTGGATTTTGGGTCTTAGAGCTCAGCCCCTTTGCACCAGAAAGGTCTAGGCTCTGGCCAGGTAGCTCAGTTGGTTAGAGCCATGGTCGGCAAACTGCGGCTCGCGAGCCACATGCGGCTCTTTGGCCCCCTTGAGTGTGGCTCTTCCACAAAATACCACGGCCTGGGCAAGTCTATTTTGAAGAAGTGGCGTTAGAAGAAGTTTAAGTTTAAAAAATTTGGCTCTCAAAAGAAATTTCAATCGTTGTACTGTTGCTATTTGGCTCTGTTGACTAATGAGTTTGCCGACCACTGGGTTAGAGTGTCATCCCAATACGCCAAGGTTGTTGGTTAGATTGTATACAAGTATCAACCAAAGAATGCACAAATAGTGGAACAATAAATCAATGTCTCTCCCTTTCTCTCTAAAATCAATCAATAAAAGCAAGTTGTAGAGGCAGGTGTACAGCTTCCTGTTGAGCCTGCTTCCTCATAAAACACCCTGCCTCAAGGGAGTGGGGGGTGGGGAGGTGCATGAATGAGACAATGGATGGGATATGCTCAGCCAGAACCTGCCACTTGCTGAGAACTAAGTAACAAGAACTGTCATCACCGCTCCTCTTGGCTGGGATGTGGCCATTTCCAGCAGCATTCCGGGGCTGGGACGCTGAGACGCCGAGTCTGTACACGTCCGCACAGGTGAGGATGAGTGCAGGGAATTTCAGGGAAAGCCTGGCTCAGAGCCTCCTTAGGTCCTCAGGCTTGGATGAGTCTGGGCATGGAAATAAGGTGTGGTTGTTGCAGCCCAGTGCCCTTGGTCCAAGGCCAGGGACTGGATCTGGATCTGGGAGGCAGAGCTGAAGAACCCATAGCCTCCTCCTCACCCTTATCCCCACCCCACACCCCCCAGCTGCTGGGAGTGCTGTGGAATGAGGAAGACACTCTCTGGGAACTCCCCACCCCTCAGGGGCAGCTCACATCCAATGTGGATCTAATGGGGGCAGGGTATTCAAAGGCCAGGCCTTGTCCCAATGCTGAACAACTCTGAAGGTCAAACCTTGCTTTATCACTCACTAGAGGCCGGGTGCACGAAATTCATGCACTCAGTGCGGGAGTCCCTCAGCCCTGCCTGCGCCCTCTCGCAGTCCGGGAGCCCTCGGGGGATGTCCGACTGATGGCTTAGGCCCGCTCCAAGCTGTCAGTCGGACATCCTTAGCGCTGCCGCAGAGGTGGGAGAGGCTCCTGCTACTGCCACTGCGCTCGCCAGCAGTGAGCCCGGCTTCTGGCTGAGAAGTGCTCCCCCTGTGGGAGCACACTGACCACCAGGGGGCAGCTCCTGTGTTGAGCGTCTGCCCCCTGGTGGTCAGTGCGCATCATAGCAACCAGTCGTTCTGCCATTCGGGTCAATTTGCATATTAGCCTTTTATTATATAGGATTATATAGGATAGGATTATGGAGTCCACTGGAGCCATTGTTGTCACATCACAGATAAATCCTCCCACTGCTCAGTCCTGCTTCCTTTCTTTTCTCCCCCAAACAGGTTCATTTTTTTAGATATGTTTTTTTGATTTTCAGAGAGAGGGAGAAAGAGAGATAGAAACATCAATGATGAGAGAACCATCAATTGGCTGCCTCCTACATGCTCCCTACTGGTGATTGAGCCCACAACCCGGGCATGTGCCCTGACCTGGAATCCAACAGCAACCTCCTGGTTCATGGGTCAACACTCAACCACTGAGCAATACCAGCTAGGCCCAAGCAGTTATTGATCTCAATAATTCCCTTATACAGTTGGCCCTTGAACAGCATGATTTTGAACCATTTGAACTGTGCAGGTCCACTTATACGTGGATTTTTCCAATTGACCCATATAGTTCAAACGGTTATTTAAGGGTGGATTCCATGGATGGGTCTTTGGGGATGAAGAAGGTCAGGTGTAGTTACACCCAGATTTTCTATTGCACAGGAGGTCAGCCCCCCTAACCCCAGAGTTGTTCAAGATCAAATGTAAATGTCTACACACTAATCTCAGAATTTGCCTCCTGGGGAAACTAATTTGCAACAGAAACTGCAAGGCAGGGAATGTCCTAGAGCAATCAAAGATGGCTTCATGAAGGAGATGGTGCTTGTGTTGGGAAGAATCTCAACAGGTGTAGAGGGGGTGTCTTGAGGATGTCATTGGGCCAGTGGGCATGGGAAGGGCATGGATAGTTGCCACAGCAAAAAGAGCACTGACTACTTAATTTTGTGACCTGGAGCCAGTTGCTGCACCTCTTTGAGCCTCAGATTCTTTCTCAGTAACAGGTGACTGACATTCCCTCCAACCCAGGGTTCTTGGGAGGTTTTCAATCAGGATGAGTTTCTTTAAAAAAAAAAAAAAAAATATATATATATATATATATATATATATATATATATATATATATATATATATGTATTCCGTTGATTTTTCACAGAGAGGAAAAGAGAGGGACAGAGAGCCAGAAACATCGATCAGCTGCCTCCCGCACACCTCCCACTGGGGATGTGCCCGCAACCAAGGCACACGTCCTTGACTGGAATCGAACGCGGGACCTTTCAGTCCGCAGGCCAACACTCTATCCACCGAGCCAAACCAGTTAGGGCAGGATGAGTTTCTTAGCTTCCTCCCCATGGCAACTGGGACAGGTGGTGTCTTCCTGTGCACTGCTTTCTCCCTGCCTCCTCTTCCAAAAAAAAAATCTTCACTCATCCTTATGACAATCTTGCAAGACTGACACAATTATCTCCATTTCACAGATGGGAAAGCTTGGGCCAGAAGAAGGAAATGATTTGCTTTAGAGCATATTATTATTCCTTTATCAGATTTTTAAAAATGAACATCTGCTCTGTTCTGGGCTCTGGGGATACAGAATTGCCTCCTGGGGCTGACATTCTAATGGAAGAGAGAGAAAAAAAATGAGTAAATAAGTGAACCAACCTATTTCTAGTTGTGGTGCCATAAAGATCACAGATAAGGGAGATGGGACAGAGTGATGTGGGTCCTTTAGAGCAGGTGGTTGGGGAGGGCTTCTCTGAGGAGATGACCTTTGAGCTGAAACCTGGAGAAGGAGCAAAGAGCTGAGAGATCTGGGCAGAAGAAACAGCTGCCAGCACCGGCTGAGCATTTATTTTATTTTTTTACTTTTATTCATTGACTTAAGAGAGAGAGGGGAATGTTGATTTGGTTGCATTCATTGGTTGCTTCTTGTATGTGTCCTGACTAGGGAACGAACCTGCAACCTTGATGTGTTGAGATGATGCTCTAAAACTGAGCTACCCAGCCCTAACCGGTTTGGCTCAGTGGATAGAGCATCAGCCTGCCGACTGAAGGGTCCCAGGTTCGATTCCGGTCAAGGGCATGTACCTTGGTTGCGGGCACATCCCCAGTAGGGGGTGTGCAGGAGGCAGCTGATGGATGTTTCTCTCTCATCGATGTTTCTAGCTCTCTATCCCTCACCTTTCCTCTCTGTAAAAAATCAATAAAATATATTAAAAAAAAAAAAAAACTGAGCTACCCAGCCAGGGCTGAGCACTTCTTATCTATATATATAAAACCCTAATATGCATATAGACTGAACAGCGGAACAACTGAGCCAGTCATTATGACGTGTGCTGACCACCAGGGGGTGCACGTGGAACATGGCAGGCATCAGGATGGTGGAGCAGGTGAGTGGGGGCACCAGACCAAGGAGGGCCACCGGTCACTGTCATAAGTGTGAGCCTCTGGTGGTTACTGAAAATTCTTTGCTCCCGCATGCTGCAGTCCCCCCCAACGCTTGCACCTGCTGCCGGCACTGGCCCTGCTCGCACCAGAGCTGCCACTTTGCACCCACTGCTGGTGCCTGGTGCTGGTCCAGATCGCTCGGCACCATCAGCGGGTGCCGGCCCCCATCGCCCCTGAGGGCTTCTCCAACTCCCCCTGCTCCTGAGGGGTGATCGGGGCAGCAGCTGCCGCTTGCACCCACTGACGGCTCCAGCCCTGCTCATACCTGCTGCTGGTGCCGGCCCCAGTCTCTCTGCGCCATCAGTGGGTGCAAGTGGGGCTGGCGCTGTCAGCGTGTGGGAGCGGTGGCAGCGAGAGTGGAGCTGCCAGCAGACAGGGGACCAGGGGCCATGGTGGGAGGGGCCAGGCAGGGGTGCAGAGGATGGGCCAAGACCCACCTCTGTGCCCACTGCAGCCTCACAGCCCATAGTTCCTTTCAAGGTGCACAAATTCGTGCATTGGGCCCCTAGTGTATTGTATAAGGTAGTTGCTTTAATTTTCCATTTTACTGATATGGAGAATGAGGCCGGCTGGTGTGGCTCAGTGGTTAAGCATAAACCCATGAACCAAGAGGTCATAGGTTTGATTCCTGGTCAGGGCACATGCCCAGTTGCAGGCCCGATACCCAGTAGGGGACATGCAGAAGGCAGCCAATTGATATTTTCTTCTCATTGATGTTTCTATCTATCCCTCTCCGTTCCTGTCTAAAATAAATAAATAAAAATAAAAAAAGCGGCAGCCAGTAAGTACAAGGGAGAGCCTGGAGGTAAGTAGGAGCTGGGCTTTTCCTAGGAATCTATTGGAGATCTAGCAGCTAGAATGAAGTGAAGCAGCAGGGAGTGCCCTTAACTCGGTGTGGTTTTTAATCTCCAGGAGCTTCCCCACCCAGGATATAGGTCTAAACTGGAGCTTGCTTGGGGGCTAAGCAGCTAATCCTGGGGATTGAGGTGGGGATTTGACTGTCAGGTGCTCAAAACAAAGTCCCACATCCCTGGAGAAGGAGAGGAAGAAAAAACTGTCCATTCCCTCTCAAAATCCTGGCCAAGTATTGAAGAACCAGCAGGAAGCCCGGCCTGCCCAGGGCAGGGTCTACCTCCAAGGCAGAGAAAATGCCCATTGTCCCAGCTGCCTCTCCCCAGAAATGTCAGGTTTCCCATCTGTAAAGTGGGGATAATAATAGCTTTTATCTCACAGGGTTGTTGTGAGGATTAAATGATTATATGAAACCCTACCACAGGGAGGGGCTCCCACACTGTGAGCTACTGCTTTTGCTAGTTGCTTATTATCAACCCTGCAGCGACCCTGTGAGGTTACTTAGCTCAGTGGGTAGAGGGCCTCATGCCCAGGTTGGGGGCGGAACTGCACCAGAGATGGACACTCCAAGTCAGAGAATCCCTTACAGCTCACTGGGTGACACCCTCTCCTAAACCCTAGGCATGTGAGGGCACTGCTTCAACTTTTCAAATGTATCCCTCTCTCCACTTTACCACCCACCTCCCCTTCAATCCAGGCAGCAGCCTTCTGATGCATTTCTGCTTTTACAGTTTCTCTCTCTCTTCCTCCTCCAGTCTGTCTGTCCTCCACTGTCTGGCCAGTGATCTTTTCAAAATGCAAAGCTGACCATGTCACGCTCCTGCTTAAAATCCTTCAATGGTTCCTGTTAGTTTTTGGGTAAAGACCCCCTTTGCTGGGGTCGACAAGGCACACCATGTCCTGGCCCACCACATGCCTCAGGGATGGCATACATGCATGCAGTTCTCTCTCCACGAGAGAGATCCCTTCACTCAGGTCCCTCAAATTATAGCTCAAGCCCTAGCCAGTTTGGTTCAGCGGATAGAGTGTTGGCTTTCAGACCAAAGGCCCCTGCCCCAGCCCAATTCAATTCCAGTCAAGGGCATGTCCCTCGGTTACTTGTCTCTCGGTTACAGGCAGGTGTTGCAGGAGGCAACCAATTGATGTGTTTCTCTCACATCAATATTTTTCTCTGTCTTTGCCTCACTCTTGCACTCTCTCTAAAAATCAATGGAAAAATATCCTCAGGTGAGGATTAAAAATATATATATTTTATGGCTCAACTGGTCAGAGGCCCTCCCCCTGGCCCTGTGAACTTCTCCTTTGCAGCCTGTCACAGTGAGTATTATATTTATCCAATCACAGGATTGCTCCCTGCGTTTTTATTTTACTCATCACAGTAACCACTGCCAGGCCCCGGCCCAGCTCACAAACGCTTGTTGAATAAACAAGGTCCTTTCACATGCAGATAGGACAGAACCCAGGTGAAGCTCCTTACTTACCTGTCACACAGCTGATCGAGAATTGAGGTCTCTTGGCTCTACCCCAGCTCTTTCCATTAAACTGCCCGAATTCCCCATCCCCTTCTGTCCTCAATGGAGGATTCAGCACTAATTCTGGAATCCTTCTTGGCTACCGAGGTCAGTGACTGGCTCCTACTATCAAAACTTGGCGGGTGGCCTTTTGCTGTTTGATATCACCAACAGAACACGGCATCAGGAGATTCTGGAGAAAGTGAAACCCTTCAGCATCCTCTTCCTGGTGGTAGGTCACAGAGTGACCTGGTGGTTGAGTGACAGGTGGTGCTAGAAGAAGGGGAGAAGCTGGCTGCCTCTTCTTTGGGTGCTCACTATGTTGAGACTTCAGCCAAGAGCAACAGTACCATCTGCACAGCCTTTGAGCTGCTCACTCAAGAGCTCTATGAGGATGTGAAGAGAGGGGTCATGGGGCCAAACTGAATGGGAGTGAAAAGCAGGGTCCCACTGCAGGCCAACCTCAGGAGACAGAGAACCAAAGCAGGGCAAGGGGGAAGTGCCTGTGCTGGTGTTCCCTGGGTGGAACAGCCACACCCCCTGAAGCCATGAAACCTTCAGGACCCACAAGGGCTATGCTGGGCACAGGACAGGATGATGCTACGTGAGCCTGGTTTCCTCTATGCAGTGGTGAAAACACCAGGACCAGGGATACCAACAACTAAGAGCAGACAGGCCTCAGCACAGACAGGCCTTTCCCCGTCCCTTCTTAGAGCTCAGGATGAGCAAAACTTTCTCTAGGACAGGGGTCCTCAAACTACAGCCCGCGGGCCACATGCGGCCCGCAGAGGACATTTATCTGGCCCGCCGCTGCCTGTCCTGCTTAGCAGCCGACTCGTCCCGGGCCAGCAGTGCGCATAGGAATTTGTTCATAGTTGTTTTTTTTTAAACTATAGTCCGGCCCTCCAACCATCTGAGTGACAGTGAAATGACCCCCTGTTTAAAAAGTTTGAGGACCCCTGCTCTAGAAAGTCCAGAAGAGCAGGCTTTGCCAAAACCAGGATGCCTCTTCAGTTTGGGGCTCAGGAGAGAAGGTCACCCTACCCAATTCTATGGCAGAGAAACTGAACTCAAATTCCTACTAATGGTGTAACCTTCCTTAGCGTACAGTAATGGAAACCCCACGGTTTTTTCTTAACCACAGAAATGGATAGATAACATTGCTGCCACCTGCTGACTGGGGCGCTGCATCAGACTTGCTGCTTCTCCTAACTCCCTCTGGGATTTCAAAGGCTGTAAGCCATGCATCCTGTGTCTCTCAATTAATAACATTTTTATTCTGGAAAAGCAAATGAAAGTCATATTCATATAAACACTGACATTACAAAGTACAGGGGGAAGAGGAAGGGAGAAGGAAACAAAAACCTCTACCAATCCTGCTAATACTGTCTCACCAAACAAGACGATACTGCTTTGTCCCATATTCAATCACTTATATAATAAACCACAAATAAAATCTTCTCTGGAAGATAAATTGCTCCTCTTTGAGACGGCAGGGCAAAGGGGCCAAAGTGGGGGCAGGAGGCTTTATTCTTTTGGCAGATCCTCTCAGTCATTATAGATATTGCTGCACTGTTAATAAAAAATATATGCTTCTCTGTAAAGCATTAAAAAAAAAATCCAAAGGTGAGATGGCTGAGGTCTCAGCTCAAGTATCTCCAAATACAATGTTGTCCATTCCCTGATCTCTCCATGTGTTATTTCTTGGTTGTTTTCCGGATCAATGCCATTCTCTGAAAGGAGAGAGAAAGAAGCAACGCGCAGGTTAGAGTCAGGAACTTTCTGGGATGTTCATGTATGGCTAGCAGGCAGTACGATCTATATCACAGCCTGGAGCCTGTGGGAACCTGCAGGCCTAGGGCAGCTCATCAGCAAGCTCCACCTACTCTGAGGACAACCTGCAGGGCCCTGGCTAGCAGGATGGCAAAAAGGTTAAAAGGTGACAGCTCTTGCCTTTTGGGGACTTAAGGGGAAAAGCCATCAAAGCAGGTGATTTCTAGGCTTCCCACCCACACCCAAACTCTTCTCTGATGATGGAGAAAATAGGAAAGGGGCCTTTATTTCAAGCCTGCTGCCATTTCACACTTGATGACCTGCAATGAAGGAAACTGACACCAACAACTTCTACCACAACCCATCAGGGAAATAGTCAGATCATGGGCTTCAAATTTTACTACCACCAGCCATGGCCAAATTACTGATTTGCTTTGCTCACTCTTTTTGACCAAGAGATTGTTCAAACATTGTATTTGTTGGTAAATATATATATATATATGGCTAAAAAGTGGATAATTTGGGAACAGAGACCAAATGACCATCTGTTATCTGGAGGGACTCCTTTCTGAAGAACACTGTGGTCCTTCGATTCAGGCTATTGACTGCTTCCTTGCAGGGCTTCCTCTGTGAGCTCTGGAAACATACCCGCTCCAGAGATCCACTCTATGGAAAAGCAAGGGACAGAGGCTCCCAGTTATGCCTGTCAAGCTTAGATGAAGCTCACTTTTCTTTTTTCTTTTTTAAAAATGTTTTTATTGATTTCAGAAAGGAAGGGAGAAGGAGAGAGATAGAAACATCAATGATGAGAGAGAATCATTGATGGCTGCCTCCTGCACACCCCCTACTGAGAATCAGGCCCACAACCTGGGCATGTGCCTTTGACCGGAATCGAACCCGGGACCCTTCAGTCCCAGACCGATGCTTTATCCACTGAGCCAAACCAATCAGGGCAAGCTCACTTTTCAATTCCGAGTAGCTAGTTAAATTAAGACAGGAATGACAGCCTTGTCAAGGGAGGCCACCATTGCCACGAGACTGACCAATGACAGGGACAACTTGCTCCACAGCAGAAGTGGTGTTAGATTCTCACACTGACTCCTCAGCTCCATGGTAAGAGGCAGAGAACAAAGGTTAAGCTAGGACGGAGATCAGAATGCCTGGCAGAGCAGTCTGAGTGCTACCTCTCACCACAAGTACACTTATTTCTGCTTTCCGTAACCTGTCCTCAGTCACAGGACCATATGTATGTTCAAAGCACCAACAACGAAGGAAGACTTCATTAAGGAGATGGGCAGGTTCAAGTTATATCCGTAAGGTTCCATCCATATTAAAGAAGCTAGATTCAACAGCTTTAAGCAATGCCCATCAGAGTTGAGAGACAAACCAGAGACACTCCTGATGTGGGAACAGCTAATCATCAAGGAAATATCTGACTGATCTCCCATGGAGCTCTGCTGCTGTGAGAGGGAGCCATAACTGCAGTGGTGGTAGCTGTGACCTGCAATGGTAGCTCAAGGGATCAGCTGTGGCTGCCCTGGGGCTCTGATGACTCCTCACCTGTTTGTGAGCCTCTGTGGTGCAAGCTTTTTTGTAGGGTCGGATTTCTTCAGAGCCGAATCCTGGGATCCACATGTTCCATTGGCGCTCTGCAAGGAAGAGGCCAGCACAGAGATAAGGGGACTGGGCAGGCAGGGTCAGGGTGCAGTGTGACCCTCAGACAAGAGTCAGGGGGGACGAATCTAAGCAATCAGCTAAGCTAAGTAACAGTAACCCTGCAGAGGGACTCTATGGAATACAAATGGGGGAATCTCGTGTCGTGCCCCAAAGTTGAACGGATACCATTTGACTTTCTTGCAAAGTAAATGTGTCAAAGCCATGGGTGCTGAGTCCTAAGGTTTCCATGCAGCTCCACAGAAAGGGAGTCATTTTTCAGTTGTCTTACTCCTATCAAATCTGCAACTGAGGTACTTGCCCTTGACCCGGAATCGAACCCGCGACCCTTTGGTCCGAGGGCTGTCCACTGAGAAAACCTGCCAGGGCTATGTATAACTTTTGACTTCCCCAAAAGTTTACTAATAGTCTACTGTTGACCAAAAGCCTTACCGATAACATAAACAGTTAATAAACATAATTTTGTGTGTTACATGTATTGTACACTGTATTCTTACAATAAAGTAAGCTAGAAAAAATAAAATGTTAAGAAAATCTTAAGGAAGAAAAAAAATACATGTACAGTACTACAAATGTAAAAAAATAAATGCGTTAGATGAGCATCTCCCAGGAAAACCCAAGCTCAGATTTAGTGTCTATTATGTAGAAAAGCAGAATACAAATTTATATACACGTTATGATTATAATTTTCTTGGAAAAATGCATAAATAAGCTAAAAACTGGAAGGGAAATGCCATTTTTTGAATGGTGGAGATATAATAGCTACATTTACTAATCTCTTACCTTGAGCCAGGTCCTGTGCCAGTCATTTTACAAACCTAATTCATAATTCTCACTACTACCCTGAAAGGAGGATATTATGATCTCCACTTTACAAATGAGGAAATGGACTCTTTAAGAGAAATTAAGTAAGAAAGATAAGGTGACACAGGTAGACAGTGGCCTGGGAATACATAAATATCAGAGCCTGAAAGTCTGATCCTGGCACAAAGGTTCCTCCGACTACACTTTTCATGATGGTCCTGAAGGAGGAATCATGGGGACACTTCAGGGAGAAACGAGACCACGTACCTAGGTGCAGCTGGACATCCTTCACCTCCAGGGTGCTGGACTTGCGATGCCGAGCAAGCTGGCAGGCTGCTGTCACTACACTCTCAATAAAATCATCAGCAATCTGCAGCAGCATCTGGGGAAAAGTGGGAGAGAGTAACCATGTCATTGGCAGGTTAAGCTCCTGTTGCTGGGACAACTGTATCTGCCTGAACCACATATTCAGTCAGGCTCCCTAGTAGAGGGCCTATAATCAGCATTGGCCTAAGGTGAGAGGAAGCGTGAGGATGGCAACAGAAACACATTAACTCACTAACCAGGTGGAGTGCAACTCACACCTTTCTGAGGATGAGCTTTCTGTACTTTCTACCCAGCAGGCATCAACCAGCCCAATCCCTCACCCCCATATCGTCTTATGAATTAGGTGGGAAAACAAAAGTTAATTATTATTATTATCCCTCACTCACAGTCTCTTAAAGCATTTTTATTTCCATTATCTTATCTAGTCCTTATAATAATCCTGTGAAAAAAATGGGGCATGAATTTTACCCTGATTCTACAGCAGGGGATGCTAACACTCAAGGAGACTATCTGGCTCATGGCTATGTAACTACTAAGCAGTGGTACCAGGTTTCAACCTCAAGGTTCTGAGTCCAAATGCTGGGTTCTTTCCACTTCATTATATTAATCCTGGACTGTGTGATGAACAAAATCAGAATTCTAAAGCTAAAAACCTACATGAAGAAACTGAAATTTTAAATCAATGCCTTCCCATGGCTTCCTTTGCTGACCAAAAATTAAAATAAAATTACTATTGCCCTAACCAGTTTGGCTCAGTGGATAGAGTGTCAGCCTGCAGACTCAAGGGTCCCGGGGGTTCGATTCCGGTCAAGGGCATGTACCTTGGTTGTGGGCACATCCCCAGTAGTGGGTGTGCAGGAGGCAGCTGGTCAATGTTTCTCTCTCATCGATGTTTCTAACTCTATATCCCTCTCCCTTCCTCTCTGTAAAAAAAAAAAATCAATAAAATATATTTAAAAAAAATAAAATAAAATTACTATCATAGATGTAGACATTCCTTGTTCTGCTGGGCCATTAATGCATTGTCATCTTTCCTATGGAACCAAATGGATACCATCTAAAGGAAATACCTATGATTAAACATGGCAGGTCAACTCCCAAAATGACCTCTTCTCCCTCCTTAAATCCATGAACATAATAGTAAAGAAAAAGACATATGAATCCTCAATGGGAGAAAAAACCTAATGCAAAGAAATTCCAATAAACTTTTAAAGTAAATTTTTGCTATAGAGATAACAGAAGAGGGAGAACTGAACTAGCATACAGAAGTTACAACACAAGTGCCTATAGAGAGGACACCAATGAGAATTAAACTGATTTTCCCTTCACAACCCCTAAGAGAACCAGAATTTGGAAGTTCCATTTATCATCGAAGACTAGGCTGAGGTATGGAACTAAAAATTGGGGAATTGTTACATGTCAATACACAGAGCAGTCCACTGAACCCTGCACTCCAAGAGCAGCCACACTTACCTGATCCAGAACACAGTAGGTTTATTTCCAATGGAAAATGAAGGGATGTGGCTCTGGATTAGAATATACCAGACACAGAGCAAGGGGAGAGACACAGCCCCTTTCTCTTGTCTTGCTTCCAGAATGTTAGAAGCTAGGGATAAGCCCTCCAGATAGAAGTCTGGAGGATTTTTCTCTAGAGATACTAAATGACTCCAGAGAAAAGATTTACAGATACTGATATTTAGGAAGCCCCCAATAAAAGGTCGATTTGTGGCCAATTATTCTGAAGTGGAGCCAATGGTACCCTAGAGCCAGCTGAGATGAGCTCATGAAAGTCAATTTTTGCACTTTTACCAATTTTGCATTCGGCAATAATAGGTTGATAACTTAAAATAGGGCATGGTGGGAATTTTACGCCCCAGAAATCTGAAAATGCTGAAAATCAGGGTCATTTTCTTCACAGAGCTGGTTGTTAAACATTTACCAGCACATTATTGGACAAAGCCTATTAGTCAATAAGTTCTGATTCAAATCAGCTTTTTAATGGCTCATTATTTAAGAACTAGCGGTCCGGTGCAAGAAATTCATGCGTGGGCGGGGGGGGGGGGTCCCCTCAGCCCAGCCTGCACCCTCTCCAATCCGGGACCCCTCAGGGGATGTCCAACTGCCGGTTTAGGCCCAATCCCCGGAATCAGGCCTAAACCGGCAGTCGAACATTCCTCTCACACTCTCACAATCCGGAACTTCTGGCTCCTAACTGCTCACCTGCCTGCCTGCCTGATCACCCCTAACTGACCCCTCCTGCCAGCCTGATCACCCCTCACCGCCTCTGTCTGCCAGTCTGGTCACCCCCAATTGCCCCCCTCTGCTGGCCAGGTCGCCCCATGCAGCCTGCTGTTCAGTCGTTTGGTTGTCCCTCACTAACCCCCCTGCCGGTCTGGTCGCCCCACGCAGCCTGCTGTTCAGTCGTTTGGTCATCCCTCACTAACCCCCCTGCCAGCCGTCACTCCATGCAGCCTTTGTTTGGTCGTCAGTCCAGTTGTTTCGGTTGTGACGGCCCCTGGATTTTTATATATTAGGATGGATAGCTAGGATTAGCAGACATTTGAAGAAAGTCTCTAACACAAAAAATAAAATACAGAAAACAAACCAAAGGGGGGAAAAGGAACCCAGAGGAAACAGACAATGCAGGGAAAAGAAGAAAATGTCAAAAAATGTAATTAATATCCTCAGAGAGAAAGATAAGAGAAGGTATTACAACCAAAAAATAAGAACAGAATGGCTTAGGAAAATAAAAAAAATAATCAGTGAACAAGAAGAAGCAACTTGTGGAAACTTAAATTTTTATATTTAAAAAAAGTTAAAAGGATTAAAAGATAAACTAAGGAAAATCTTCCCCGCAAGCAGAACTTAGAATTATAAAGAAATGAAAAATAGGAGTAACAAGACCAAAAAATCTAAGAAGATCAATGCAGAAGAGCCAATATCCCACCAATTATCATCCCAGAAAGAAACCAAAATAGAGAAGAAATTATCAAAAACTAATATAAGAAAATGAACTGCTCATACACTGTTGGTGGGAATGTAAAAGGGTGAAGCACTCTGGAAAAACAGTCATAGTCCTTAAAGAAACAGATTTACCATATGAATCAGCAATTCTACCCCTAGGTATATACCCAAGAGAATTGAAAACATATGTTCACACACAAAGTTGTACAGAAACTTTTTAAAAAGAGGGAAAAAAAAACAAAAAAGGTTGCACATGAATGTTCATGGCAAACTTTATTCATAATAGCCAAAAAGTGGACACAACCCAAACGTCCATCAATTGATGAATGGATAAACAAAAGGTGGTATCTACATATATAATAGCCTAAGTGACCGGCCGACCAGCCGATCAGCCAGTAGCTATGAAGTGCACTGACCACCAGGGGGCAGATGCTCAATGCAGGAGCTGCTGAACTGCAGTGACTTGGCACCCAGAACCAAAGAGGAGGGAGCACAATTCCGGGGTGTGTCACCCAAGAACTGCCCTCTCTCAATCCAGGACTCCTCAGGGGATGTCGGAGAGCAGGTTTCGGCCCGATCCCCACAGGCCAGGCTGAGGGACCCCACTGGTGCACGAGTCCGTGCACCAGGCCTCTAGTATCCATATAATGAAATATTTATTCAGCCATAATAAGGAATGAAGTAATAATGCCCTCTACAACATGGATGAACTTTAGACTCATTATGCTAAGTGAAAGAAGGCAATCACAAAAGACCAAATATTATGATTCCATATATTTGAAATGTCCAGAATAGGCGAATCTACAAAGATAGAAAATATAGTTTGTTGCCTAGGGCTGTGTGGGCTGGGGAAAAATGGGAAATGACTGCTAATGGGTATGGGTTTCTTTTAGGGATGATGAAAATGTTCCAAAATTGATTGTGTTGACAGTTGCACAACTCTCAATATAGTAAAACCCACCGAACTATAGATTTCAAATGGATGAATTTTATGGTACAGGAATTACATCTCAATAAAGGTGCTGTTCCAAATGGCCACACATATACAAAAAAGGCAAATATTTTCCCTCTGGTTAAAACAAACAATGGAGTTATACTGTTTTTATAACCTGTATTTTCTTTCTCTATCATTACATATTACTCAGCAAAGGCAAAACAAAAACATCCCGAAAAATATACAAAATCATCCCAGCATTAAGGCACAGAAGTTTCTAGAGTAAAAGAAGCCTCCAAAAACAGCACAACAGATGAAAAAGAGATATACTAAGGTACATATACAAATTGAGAATCGGAAAAAGACTCTAAAATTGTCATCTACCACAACAGGAAGTCAATAGACTATTATAAAATTAAAGAATCAGCCCTGGCTGGTGTGGCTCAGTTAGTTGGGCATCATCCCATGCACACCGAAAGAAAGGTTGCCAGTTTGAGTCCTGATCAGGGAACATGCATGGGGTGCAGGCTTGATTCTCGGTGGGAGGCTTGCAGGAGGCAGCCAATCAATGTTTCACTTTCACACTGATGTTTTCTCTCTCTCTCTCTCTCAAAATCAATTGAAAAATCTTTTAAGCCTGGCCAGAGTGGCTCAGTTTGTTGAATGTCAGCCCATGAACTGAGGGGTCCCTGGTTTGATTCCTGGTCAGAGCATATGCCCGGGTTCTGGGCCTGATACCCAGTAGGGGGTATGCAAGCTCTCTCTCTCCCTCTACCTTCCTCTCTCTCTAAAAAATTAATTAAAAATATTTTTTAAATATTAAAAAAATTAATGAGTCAAAGAGTATATGTTTAAGTATATTACTTAGAAATACGGAGGAATAATCTAAGAACAACTAAAACTATTGTGACTGCCTATGAGAAGCAGACTATGTCCTTTTTGACAGGTAAAAGTAGCAGCAGCTGTTCAGTATAAAGTGTCTTGTATAATTATTCCATGGGACCCTCATATTAACCATGTAGATAAATAATGTCATACCCTACCAACACAGGAGGAAGCTGAGTCTCAGAAAGCCTAAGTAACTTATCCACAGCTACAAAGCTGTTAACTGGCAGAGCCAAGATGCAAATTCAGATTTGTCTGCCTCTAAAGTCTGTGCTCTTCACCACTATTATATACTAGCTCGCAGGGACACACCTCTGTGGTACCCAGTCCCTTCTTACCTCCTCTACATCTTCATCCAATTGCTCATTAGGATCCACTTCTCTTACTAAGTCTTGTAATTTCTTCTTGGTCAACACCTAAAGTTAATTAGGAGAAGATTTTTCAGACAAGTATCAAGGCAACAAACAAAAGGACTCATTATGCTATGATGCAGGAAGGTTGTAAATTGGTTGGTTTTAGTTTTCTGCTTTCCAAAGAGTTAACAGTCTGGCCTACCTGGTGACATTGCTGTAAGATTACACTCTCAAGACAGAAGTAGCCTCCGCCCTAGCCAGTTTGGCTCAGTGGATAGAGTGTTGGCCTGAGGACCAAAGGGTCCCGGGTTCCATTTTGGTCAAGGGCACGTACCTTGGTTGCAGGCTCCTCCCCAGCCTGGGCCCTGGTCGGGGGCAACCAATTGATGTGTTTCTCTCACATCGATGTTTCTCTCGGTCTTTCCCTCTCTCTTCCACTCTCTCTAAAAGATCAATGGAGGAATATCCTCAGGTGAGGATTAACAACAACAACAACAAAGACAGAAGTAGCTTAGGGAAAGGCAGAAAGAGCAGTTTGGAAGAGAGGCCAACATCTGTCAATTTATTTCAGTCTCATCTCTTTTTCTCACTGTGCCTCACTTTCCCTCTACAGTAAATAATTTGCCATTTTCTGACCACCACAAACCATACAGTGCCTCTGCTGCTTTGGACATGCTCTTCCACCCTTCCTCCTACCTGCTTGGCTCATGGTACCTCCTTTATTTTATTTTATTTTATTTATTTTTCTTTAAATATATTTTTATTGATTTCAGAGAGGAAGGGAGAGGAAGGGAGAGATAGAAACATCAATGATGAGAGAGGATCATTGATTGGCTGCTTCCTGCGCACCCCACACTGGGGATCGAGCCCATAACCCAGGCATGTGCCCTGACCAGGAATTGAACCACAACTTTCTGGTTCAACCACTGAGCCACACCGGCTGGGCCAATATAGAACTTCAGAAGTCCAAGGAGGGAAAAGACCTTTTTCAGCAAGAGGAAGAGGCAGCATCTGAGATGGACATCTCCCAAAGCATTACTGGTTCAAATAGAAAAGACTACAGAGAGCAAAAAGTAAAGAGGATTATACCTGATTGTTTTCAGGGCTGAGACGCCCTCCAGACCCAGGCGTGCCTGGTATCTTTACCACTGTAGTGCTATTGGCCATGGAACCTTGTGGAGGGGTGCTGGCTGGTTCCGGTTTTATGGATGAGAAATTGGACAGGTTGATGAGGGCTGAGGGGCCAAACTGGTTCATAATCTGCCGAGCTTTGGACTTCAGCTCATAGAGCTTATCGAGATCCTGTTTCTTCCTGGAGGTATGAGGACCAAGACCAATCAACTGTGGAAGGCAAACACAAAGATTAGCTCCAGAAGACCTGTAATAAAGGATGAGTTTTGAAAGTAAAATAATAGGAGGTCTACCAGACTTTGAAAGGTCTTCATTTTATCAGGAATAGTGACTATTTGATACCTGCACATTAAAAATGGGAGGGAATGAAGAATATTCATTGCTCTCACCTGATATTTAGAAACCATCTCTTCTCCAAAAGCTTAATGAAATAGTCCACAAAATTGAAATAAGAAAGTAAATGAAACGAGGAATCTCATGTGCAAAAACAAACTAGAATGAGCAAGACATTTTTGAAGACTTTGTAAAAATAGAATACATGGTTAAGTACTACATGCATTATTTTTGAGCATCAAATAATGTTAACTTCAAATAAATCATGGCACAGTCACATACTTAAAACCCAACCACAAAACTTCAGAAAACAGATTAGTTCATTTTGGCATTTCAAAACATGCTTAATTCTATGTCAGGGCTATACCTAGTAAACACAATTTTTAGCAATTGCGAAAATCTTTTTTGTCATCAAGAGCAAACTTTCTCTGAGTGTTAGCAATCTTTAAGTACATGCAGTGTCCCTAGCCTGGAGTAGCTGGGACTCCTAAATTTTAAAGCCAGGAGGTTGAATCTGTGACATTAGCTGTTGTGTCACCAAGATCAGAAGCACATTCACCATGTTCCTTTCACAGTGGCTTCAAAGAACTTACTTACAGCTATCTGAGTGTCTAGATCTTTAATTACATCAGCAACAGCTGTGAGCCCGGTGAAATGAGAGGCAGCCATTTTCAAAAGCTACCTGTAAATGAACAACTAACATCAAGCACCACCCTTGCCACAGAACCATTTCAGTCCCACGGCCTGGCACACCTTCATCAACCAGGAACCAGGCAAACTGTATGTGGAGAAACATCTCCTTATTCCTTCTGGGCACCAAGAAAAACATCTCCATCTCTTTCATATACAACTTTTAAAATTAATTAATGATTATAATAACATAGACTCTCTTTCTATAAAATGAATGCTCTATTGTTAGGGATAAACTAGCAGCATATGAAATACCATAATCAGCCAAAATGGTGGAATTTTAACTTGCAGAAATCATGGTAATGGTTTCAGAACTTGGTAATGCTTAGCAACCTGAATGAATATTTGCATCTGTTCTACTGTTGCCCCTATTGCTGAGTTCTTCCCCATCGCACCCCTTTGATATGACACCTTCCCCTGGCTTACCCTGAATAAAAGCAACTAACTGCACTGGTTAAATGATCAAGAGAAACTTGTTGGTCAAGAGCCGGCTGAGGGGGGCAGCAGAGTATCAGTATCACTGACAGTCCATGCCTTCTCCCTTGCCCATAAATGCTACCAGGGGAAGAATCATGTTAGGAAAAGATTGTTAACATAGTAGTAATACAGTTCTCCCATCGCCCCCTTACCCAAGTTTCAATTTCCAGTTTCTGTCAACCACAGTCTGAAAATATTAAGTGGAAAGTTCCAGAAATAAGCAATTCGTATGTTTTAAATTACCTGCCCTTCTGCGTAGTGTGATGAAGTCTCGTGCAACCCCACTCAATTGTACCTAGGTCATGAATTATGCCCTTGTCCAGCATATCCACTCTGTATATGCTACCTGCACTTACTCACTTGGTAATCATCTGGGTTATAAGATCAACTGTTATAGTATCACAGTGCTTATGTTCAAGTTACCCTATAGTAGCCTAATGCTATGTCAGTGCTTATGTCATTCACCTCACTTCATCTGATCACATATGCATTGTATCATCACCTCATCTCACACCATCACAAGAAGAAAATAAGTACAGTACAAAAAAATATTCTGAGTGACCACATTCACATAATTTTTATTATAATTGTCCTATTTATTAGTTATTGTTTTTAATGTCTTATTGTGTCTAATTTATAAATTATACTTTAGCATAGGAAAGTATGTATAGGAAAAACCATTGTATGTAGAGGGTTTGGTACTTTCTGCTTCAAACTGGGAGAAAATATTTACAAACTACATTTCCAAATAGAATGTATCAAGAACTCTCAAACTCAACAGTGTAACAAAAAGGTAATTTGATTAGAAAATGGACCAGACATTTCATCAAAGAGGATATATAGATGACAAATAAGTACATGAAAAGATGTTCAACATCATTGGTCATTAAAGAAAGGCAAGTTAAAACTAAAATGAGGCTGCGGGTTCAATCCCTGGTTGGGGCACATATGGAAGGAAACTGACCAATGTTTCTCTCTCTCACACTCTCTCCCTTCCTCTCTCTCTAAAATAAAAAAATAAAACAAAAATACTTTGAAGTTTCTTAAAAATCTAAGAATGTACTGTTGGAGTAGCCTAAATATACATGAAGACTAAATGTAATGTGGTATCCTGGATGGAATCCTGGGATAGAGAAAGACATTAGGGGTAAAATGAAATCTGAATAAATTATAGACTTTAGTTAATTACAACAAATGTACCATGCTAATGTAAGATGCTAATGATGAAGAAACTGGGTATTAGGTACTATATTTTTGCAATTTTTCTAAAACTTTTCTAAGAAATAATTTACTTTATAAAACACAAAAAAATTACTAAATCACAAAATAACAGGGATGAATCTTAAAATATTTAAGTGGGAAAAAATGCCAGTCTCAAAAGAAAAAATACTGCATGATTCCATTTGTATGAAATTCTATCTATAATAATAAAAGCATAATATGCTAATTAGACCAGATGACCTTCCGAACAAAGCCGGGGCTGCGAGGGAAGCCTGGGTCCCGAGTGCCTGAGGGAAGCTAGTGCCAGCAGCCAGGGGAAGGAAGGCCTATTCTCGCACGAATTTCGTGCATTGGGCCTCTAGTTACTAATAAAACTAATCTCTACTGATATACGGGGCAGGGACTGACTGAAGAGGGGCATGAGGGAAGTTTCTAAGGTGATATAAAAGTTCTATATCTTGAGTGGGGTGACACTTACATAGCTACATACATTTATCGAAATTCATAGAACCATAAATTTACAATGTCTACATTTTATTGTATGCAAATTATACCTTAATAAAGTTTATTTTTTAAAAAAACTAAACACACAACTACCATACGACTAAGCAACTGCAGTCCTACGCATTTATCCTAGAGAAGTGAAAACTTACGTTCACACAAAAACTTGTACGTGAATGTTCCTAGTAGCTTCATTTGTAATAGCCAAAAACTGAAATCAGCTCACATGTCTCTCAACAGGCAAATGGTTAAACCAACTGAGGTACATCATGCCATAGAATATTACTTAGCAATAAAAAGAACCATACTAGCCAGGCTGGCGTGGCTCAGTGGTTGAGTGTCTTCCTATGAACCAGGAGGTCATGGTTAGATTCCTGGTCAGGGCACATGCCTGGGTTGCTGTGGGCTTGATCTCCAGCAGGGAGCGTGCAGGAGGCAGCCGATCAATGATTCTCCTCATTGATGTTTCTAACTCTCTTTTCCTCTCCCTTCCTCTCTGAAATCAATAAAAATATATATTTTTAAAAATAACCAAACTATTTATATACACAACGTGGATAAACCTCCAGAGAATTACGCAGAGCAAAAGCCAATCTAAAAAGAGTACATGTTGTATGTTTCCACTTACATAGAACATCTTTGAAATGACAAAATTTTAGAAATAGAGGACAGATTAGTGAGGTTGTCAGAGGCTGGGTGAGAGGGAAGTGGGAATGGTTATAAAAGGGCAATACCAGGGACCCTTGTGGTAATGAATTTGCTCAGTATCTTGACTGTAGTGATGAATAAATGAAGAGTGATTAAATTGTATGAGATAATGCACATACACACACAAACAAAAGTGTATAACTAAAAATGGGGAAATCTGAGTAAAATTGCTAGGTTGTATCAATGTCAATATCCGGTTGTCATATTACATAACAGTTTTGCAAAATGTTACCATTGGGGAAAACTGGGCAAAGTGTACAAGAGATCTCTCTGTATTATTTCTTGCAACTGCATTATAAGTCTAAAATTACCTCACTTTTTAAAAATTAGGAAAAAAATTCTCAAGAGTATCTATAGATACCTCAAAGTTTTAAGGTAACCCAAAACTCAGGAGCCGTAAAAGAAATTACTGCTATGTTCAATTACATAAAAATCTAAATGTCTAGCCCAGCTGGTGAGGCTCAGTGGTTGAACATAGACCTATGAACCAGGAGGTCATGGTTCGAATTCCAGTCAGGGCACGTGCGTGGGTTGCGGGCTCAGTCCCTAGTGGGAGGCGTGCAGGAGGAAGGCGATCAATGATTCTCTCTCATCATTGAAGTTTCTATGTCTTTTTCCTCTCCCTTCTTCTCTGAAATCAATAAAAATATATTTTAAAAATGAGCCCAGGCTGGTTTGGCTCAGTGGATAGAATGTCAGCCTGCAGACTGAAGGGCTTCAGGTTCGATTCCAGTCAGGGGCACATGCCTGGGTTGCGGGCTCAATCCCCAGTAGGGGACATGCAAGAGGCAACTGATCAATGATTCTCTCTCATCATTGATGTTTCAATCTCTCCCTCTCCCTTCCTCTCTGAAATCAATTAAAAAACAAAAAACTAGAATAATAAAAACTTTTTAAAAAATGAGAGGACGCTCATAATATTATCTCCAATAAACATTGTTCAATGAGAATGCAAGGTATAGAATAGTGAGAATAATTTGCTATCATTTACTAAAACATACAGACACACAATTGTAAACGCATAAATTATTCTCGGAAAGATACATAAGAAACAGATAAAAGTGGTTGCCTGGGGAGGTGGAGGAATGGTAGTATCTGGGTGGCCAATGGGACCATGGTGGGAGAAGACTTACTTTTCATTGTACACCCTAAATTCTGTACTATGTGCATATATGTTACCTATGAGAAAGATTTAAAAATATTATTATTTGGTTTATTTCCTCTGAAGAAACAGGTAATACTGATCTCTATTTTTATTTTATCTTTAAAAAGTATGTTTTTATTGATTTAGAGAGGGAGAAGGATAGAGAGATAGAAACATCAATGATGAGAGATAATCATTAATTGGCTGCCTCCTGTACACCCCCTACTAGGGATTGAGCCCACAACCCAAGCATGTGACCTGACCACCAGGAATTGAACCATGATCTCCTGGTTCATAGTTTGATGCTCAACAACTGAGCCACATAAGTCGGGCATGATCCCTATTTTTAAAATATAACAAAAAACATAGTGGTAACCAGAAAAATGAACCTTGACCTACATCTCACACTTTTACAAAAATAAATTCAAAACTGATCATAGATTTAGATGTAATAATGTAAAAGTGTAAGAATTTCAGAAGAAAATTTAGGAGAAAATTTTCATGACTTTGGGTCCGGTAGTTCTTAGATACAAAACCAAAAACACAATTCACAAAAGAAATAAACTGATAAAGTGGACTTAAACCAAAAAAGTAGTTACAAGACCTGGCCTTCTCTGGGCATCTGTTCCATTAACAAATTTTTATTTTAATGAAGAAAATAGGAGACTAGAAGGCCAGAATGCCTTAAGCACCCTTTTACCTTTGAAATGTTTGAAAATTTATTACTTAAACAAAAGTGGACTTAAGTTTTGTGTAAAACTTCTGCTCTGCAAAGGAAAATAAATCATGTATCTGACAAATAACTTGTAACCAGGGTATACAAAAACTCTTAAAATCCAACAATAAGAAAACAAAAAATACAATTAAAAAATGGGCAAAAGATCTGAAGAGACCCTTCACCAAACAAGATATACAGATAGCAAATAAATACAGAAAATGATGCTCAATATCATTAGTCATTAGGGAAATGCAGAGTAAAATCACAATGAGACACCACTAAATCCTTATTAGAATAGCTAAAATTAAAACAAATAAACAAGTGCTGGAGAGGATGTGGAGCAACAGAAACCCATGAACATTTCTGCTGTGAATGTAAAATGGTACAGTCTATTTGGAAAAGTTTGGCAGCTCCTAATAGTTAAATATATACTAACTAGAGGCCCGGTGCACGAAATACATGCACTTGAGGGGGAGGCCCCCTCAGCCCGGATTGCAAGAGGGTGCAGGCCAGGCTGAGGGACCCCACCGGTGCATGATCAGGGCAGGGGAGGAATGCGGGAAGTTGGCCAGCCAGGGAGGGACTGCGGGAGGGCTCCAGGGTGTGTCCAGCCCATCTCGCTCAGTCCCTATCAGCCAGACCCCAGCAGCAAGCTGATCTACCGGTCGGAGCGTCTGCCCCTGGTGGTCAGTGCATGTCACAGCAAGCGGTTGAGTGGCCTTAGCATATCAGTAGCACATTATGCTTTGATTGGTTGAACGGTCAACCAGCCGACCGGATCTTCAGCATATTAGGCTTTTATTATATAGGATATGACCCAGCAATCCCACTCTAGGTATTTACTGTAGAGAAATGAAAATTTATAGTATTTACACAAAAATCAGTATGTGAATGTTCATAGCAACATTATTCATAATTGCCAAAAACTGGAACAATCCAGATAGATGTCCTTCAACTGGAGAATGGATAAACAAACTAGGTTTATCTATACAATGGAATACAACTCAGCAATAGAAAGGAAGAACTACTGATACATGCAACAACATGGATAATCTCAAATGTATTATGCTAAGTGAAAGACACAAGACTCAAAAGGTTACTTAATGTATTATTCCATTTATCTGACACTCTGGAAAAGGCAAAGCTATATGGATGGAGAGCAGATCAGTTGTTGCCAGGGATTTGGGTGGGAGAGGGTTTATCTACAAAGGAGCAGCGTGAGGGAAATTTTTGGGGTGGTGGAACTGAGAGGTAACCAGAGTGCTATGGTGCTCACATGACAATATGCACTTGTTACAACTCACAGAACCATACCCCCCAAAGGGAGAATTTTATGGTACATAAATTTAAAAAACAAAGTATCACAACCTGATCAGAATGGTCAATGGCTCCCCAATGATCTGTTTACTGACAACTTTCATCAAGGCCAATGTGGATGAGGTTGACCAAGTATAATGGAATGAAGTGACCAATAATAATCTGAATTCCATTATGTAATGTACCATGATTGCCTCTGGGCTACTCAAATTTCTAACACTCATGTCCTTAAAATGCCAAGAGATAGGGATGTACTGCTGTGTAAAAACAGGCATTAACTCTGGGAGAGTTTGAGAGAACAATTATAATAGTAAACCCTTACTAGCACCTATTATGCGGAAATCACGTGCTATGGGATTCACAAAGTCCAGAAAAGTCCATGCCCAGTAATCTACTTTGAAAAGTAGTTAATAATTTTATCAAAACAAGATTATATGGCTGCGAGTAACCCATCACATTTAAACTATTGTTAATTGACTGAGGATGGCAAGCCCTATTTTTGCTTTTTTTTTTTTTTTTAAACACATTTTATTGACTTTTTACAGAGAGGAAGGGAGAGGGATAGAGAGCTAGAAACATCGATGAGAGAGAAACATCCATCAGCTGCCTCCTGCACACCTCCCACTGGGGATGTGCCCGCAACCCAGGTACATGCCCTTGACCGGAATCGAACCTGGGACCCTTGAGTCCGCAGGCCGACGCTCTATCCACTGAGCCAAACCGGTCAGGGCACCTATTTTTGCTTTTAGCAACTTTGTTCCTTAAACAGAAATCCAATTGCTATGCTATTGTTCTATTAAACGGATCTGATTTTTCAGAAGGTAGGAAACCAGTGTTGACTTTGCAGTAGTCATAAGACCTGGCCTCTTCATGGAGGAAAAAAAAAAAAAAAAAGACCTAGCCTTCTCTCTGCCATCTGTTCCATTAATAGAATTTTTTTTTAATGAAGAAAATAGGAGAATAGAAGGCCAAATTGGGTTTTACACCATTTTACCTTAGAAATGTTTAGAAAGTTACTATTTAAACAAAATACGGAGACAAGGGGACTATCAGCCTGATAGCACAAAAGCCCTATTACTGTGGTGCATGACTTGACTTAATGACTGGGTTTTCTACTTGGTTGTTTATTTCCTCACTGGCTTCTAGATGTAACCAAATGAGCTCAGATTTCTCAGCCTAAATGAACCAAAAGGAATCAATTAATTGCAGTCTAAGACTGGAGAGCAAGAGAAATACAGGTTTCCCCTCACCAGTTTTTGGACTAGTTTGATCCTATTTAGATGGTTTTGACTTAATACAAAGGCAGTACAGTACAGTGGTAAAGGGCATGGACTCTGATGACCAAAATTGGGTTCAGGTACCAATTTTGACACATATTAACTTTATGTCCTTGAGCAACTTACCTAATCTCTTTCTGCTTCAATTTCCTCATCTCTAAGATAAAATTAATCATAAAGTATACCTTATGGGATTGTTGTGAAAATTCACTAAGTTTATGTATCTAAAGCAGTTAAAGTGTGTGTTACAAAGAACATGTTTTAAACATGTTTGCTAATATATGCTCTCCTCTTCTAAATGTTAGTTATAAAGATCAGAGTGTTAAAACTAAAAGGCATCCTATAACTATTTTATGACTATAGACATTAGAAAAAGGAAGTGGATTGAAATAAAACAGTAGTGGCAAATGGTTACAAGGAAACTTATATGAGGTGCTGGATACCATCCTACTTCTGCCACTGAGTTGAGCTCCCTGTGACCAGAGTTTCTACTGGCAAATTCTAAAGTCCATTCTAGCTCTAACAATTAGTGTGTAAGATTTTAAATTAAGCTGTATGTACAGAGTTCAAAGTTTGTCTTCTGCCTCCAACACCCCTGTTTTACTGTGCAGACTGTAAGTACTGTTGATATGTCCCCTCCAAAGTATTTTGGGGCTTTCCACAAAAACCTCTGGTCAAAACTGCACTGAGTGTCTGCCCCCTGGTGGCCAGTGTGCATCATGGCAACCGGTTGTCCCACGGTTCAGTCGATTTGCATAATAGCCTTTTATTATCATTAATTAATCTTATAATTTGGTGTAAGTTTTGATCACTGACATACAGTATACCCACTTGCAAATAGCACAGGCTAACTCACTGGGAAAAAAATAGTTTCAACTAAGTTAGCCCAATTTCCCCAATCATCTAGTTCACGTTACAATTGTAAAGTTTAAGCTCTTGATTCAAATTGGCCTTTGTTGGCCTCCCAAAAAGTTCTATTCAGGTCTTGTTTTTCTACCTTGAATATCTATGCTTCTTTAAAAGTACACAAATTTAAAAAGATAAAAACAAAAAATAATACAGATTAAAACACAGGGATTTCAATCTTAAATACCACACTACATAAGTACCCTAATAAGTTATAGTACTTGATACTGAGTCTTAAGGAGGAAGGGTGCTTTCATTCGATGATATGCTTTGTATAACTATTCCTTCTATTTTGATGATGGGCAAACTCAGACATGAAGAGAAATCCACTTAGAAAAGTAGAAAAAATTTTTAGTCAAACACAAAACTGGGTTTGACTGGGGCTGGACCACTTAGTCCTTGTGATTTCAGGCAAGGTACTTAACCTCTCTGAACCAATTTCCTTATCTGTACAATGGGACTAACAATATCTAACGTGTGGGGCTGTAAGTGGTAATTAAATGGTATAATACTTGAAAGTGCTTTTATGATGGTGCCTGGTTAGCCTGAGTAGGTTTCAGTCCAAGATACTGTTGAAGAAGAGAAGTGATATTGGTCCAAGTCTCCCTGCCAACCTTATCTAAAAGCAGCCATCTCCAGTGAGTGCTTATGCTAAAAATACAGGGTACAGCTTATGTATCTGCAACTTTCTAAATGGCTTACGACATATTTTGGGGGAGGGATGAGCTTCATTTAAAGGTTTCTTAACTGGTAGTGACAGTCACTGTATCAATGTCAATACAGTATCAAGACTAAAAATAAAGTAGTAAAATCTTGGAAAATTCCCTCTGAGGTTTGAAGTTAGAGTAGATAGATTCCAGAAGCATGTTTTCAAGGGATATTAACCAAGCATTTCCTATTTGCTATGTACAGTAGGGTACTGCTCCAAAATCATGATCTAATCCAAACTGCTTCACTGTGATCCTATGCCCTCTTTACATGTCAAATAGGGATTTTAAAAAAGATTATCTTTCGGGCCCTTCCTTCCATCTCTGAGATCAGGGTTGAGTGGAATGGAATTTAAAGCACTTGTCAAGTATATAACTGCGTTCAAACTGCTTCAACTTCACATCAGAGTTTCGCAAGATTGATGCAGAAAACGAAGATGCTTGCATGTGGGCTTCCTAGATTAAGTATCTGATACAAAAAAAGCCTGGCAAAGGCCAAGTAGGCAGAGCGAAGGAGTCATCTTCCCACGAATACATCCCTCACCACGCTGGGTTCAGAGAATATGAGGGGTGGGGAATGGATCACTATATCTTTTCCAAACTCTCTCCTTTTCCCTTAGAGGCTGTTCTTACAGCCAGGGCCCCCGAACCTCTCCGCTTTTAGAAGTTCGGGTTCTCACAGTTGTGTTCCCTCAGCTACTTCGGAGCCTCCAAGCCCCGATCCTGTACCCAGGGAAGCCCGACTTCATTGACCGCTCCTGTTCCTACCAAACCCAAATGTTCTCTTACTTTTTCGCCCCTCAACGATCTAAGTCTTTGCTGCTCTGTTTCTGAGTCCTTAGGCGCATGGGTCTTCACTGTCTGTCCCGCTTCTGCCTCTTAGGAGTCCAAGTCCTCACAGCTCCGCTTTTACCTCTCAGGAGCCCGGGTCCTCACGCCCGGTTCCGTTCCGACCCCTCTCCTCTCAGGAGCGCGGGTCCTCACAATCCTGTCCCTCTTAGACTGCTTTCCCTCAGGAGCCGGAGAACTCACATCTGTCCCCGTTCCCTAAGTCCCGTCTGGAGCCCGGGTTCCTACAGCCGCCTCTTCTCCGATCCCCGATCCCCTCAGTCCCGTCCCAAGAGCCTGATTCCTCACAGTCCCGTCTCCGCCACAATCTGCCTCTTCAGACACTGACCCACTGTGGGTCTGGGTACTGACTCCCTCCTCCCGCTCTTCTTCCTCAACTGCCAGGGCCCAAGACTCACAGGCAGCAGGTCTATCTCCCCATGATATGCGGAGACTGCCCCAGTGAAGCGATCGTCTCGGCAGCCGGTCCGACTGCTCGGCCCTCCCCGAGTACTTCCGGCACCGCTCCCCGCCTCCAACCCGGAAACGCGCGGCTCTTCCGGCCGGCGGGCGCGCGCCTGAGCTGCGCAGGCGTAGATAGGCCTGGGACGACACGTGGTCGCAGTACAGTGCTGTGGCTGAGCTCCGCCGCTTCGGCTTTTTCCCGCTGGTGTTGGCTGGAAGTCTGGGCAGGCTCAGCGCCTTCTACAAGCTTTAGGAACCCTGACCTAGTTGTTTCTAGCCGACTCCGCCTGTCGTATATATCGCTACCATGACCGGTAATTGATGCCCTCTTATGAGTTAGAGGTCGCCATTTTTGTATGGTGCCTTTGTAGCGATAGCAGGACCGGGATCATCACCCGGGACAGCAATACCCCGTAGGTATCCTGTTGGACCCCGTGTGTGTGTGTGTGTGTGTGTGTGTGGCGTGGAGGGGTGGGGGGAGTTGGCAGGAGAACCTAAGGACCAGAGAGACCGATTGTGCCTGCGAATTGGCAATTAATAACAATAATGACTGAGCGCTGTCAGAACTTTGCCAAGCCCTTCACCGCTGGTAAATCTTTATATATATATATATATATATATATATATATATATATATATATATATATATATATATATATATATATATTTAAGAAAACTTTTAAAAATATATTTATTGATTTCAGAGAGGAAAGGAGAGGGAGAGATAGAAACATCAATGATGAAAGAGAATCATGGATGGACTGGCACCCACCCCCTGCCCTTCCCGCCTCCCCCCATCCCCCAGCGCGCTAGCCAGGCAGGTGACCCATAAGAATTCCACTGTGACCTCCTGTTTCATAGGCTGAGGCTCAACCACTGAGCCACACCGGGGCCCCGGATAAATCTTTTAATGGTTTAAAGGAAACCTGTGAGGTGGGTGGAGGTGGAAGAGGGGATAGGGGGGATAAATGGTAATGGAAAGTAAAATGAGTAAAGGAAAGCTGTAAGAGATAAAGCCAGGTCCTAGCTAATAAGTTTTGAGTCTCTGTTTGAACTCGGAATTCTCCAAACCCTGTCCTCTAACCATTAAACTGATTCTTTCCGTTAGTTCATCCGTCAAATTCTTGGTGAGAAATGCTGCATTTAGCAGATGCTAGACTTGTAAACAAGACCGGGTACCAGCCTAAGTCCTTCTGGAGCCCAGGTCCCCACACTAAGATGGTAAAACATAAAGGAATGTAAAAAGGGCTGTGACAGTCCAGAGCAAGTGACTGTAACTGCCAGCAGGAATGGAGAAGAGCTGCCTTCTATATTTTCCCATCCTCGTCCTAACAAATTTCTAATCCACCCTTATACTGCCACCTATCCAAATTTAAGGAATCTTCACCATTAGGCTCCAAGCCATCTTCCTAGTCTTACTTTCCTGCCATTGCTGTCTTCATTCTAAAAGTCTAGCATACCATTTTTTTATTTTTGCACTCCTATCCATGTTTTTAAGACCTTGTTTAAAAGTACATTCATTCAACAAATAGATTGTTTATTGTGCACCCAGCTTTTTGCTAGGTGCTTGGTGTCAGTAAATAAGACAAACACTATCCTTATCCTTAGAGATTTTACAGTCTGAAGTGGGGAAACATTACTAGCAAGTACACAGAAATGTAAAATGAGAGAATACCAGAATAAACTAGATTTATCTAGCTGGGTGATACCCTGAGGTATGACACAGCTTATTCAAGGACCAAGTTGACTGGAGATTAATGGGTGATGGGGAGAGGCAGGCAATGAGGTTGGACAGGCAGGCAACAGGGTCAGCTTAGGTAGGACCTTGTAGGCTGTAGTGGGGACATAGGATTTTATTTATTGTGCAATGGGAAGGCATTGGAGGATTGAGCAGAGGTCAAAAGAATTTTTATTTTTTTTAGGGGATGACTGGTGGAGTACCCAGCAGACACAGTTGACAGCTCCTGTATCTAGGCTTCCACTAGTTTATACTACACATCTGCTTCCTATTATAGTGTACCAGGGTCCTCAAACTACGGCCCGTGGGCCACATGCGGCCCTCCGCGGACATTTATCCGGCCTGCCAGGTGCCGCTGCCTGTCCTGCTTAGCAGCCAACTCATCCCGGGCCTGCAGTGCGCATAGGAATTTGTTCATAGTTTTTTTTTTAAACTATAGTCCGGCCCTCCAATGGTCTGAGGGACAGTGAACTGGCCCCCTGTTTAAAAAGTTTGAGGACCCCTGGAGCTGTTTACATGACTCCTTCTCCTGCAGCTTCTACTTTGTAGAGGTCAGGGACCTCCATATATTATTATACTATATTAAGGAAAGTAAAAGGCCTAACAGTCTATATTATTTGTTTTTTAAAAATCTATGTGATGGCCCTGGCTAGTTTGGCTCAGTATAGAGTGTCAGCCTGCAGACTGAAAGGTCCTGGGTTCGATTCTGGTCAAGGGCACATGCCTGGGTTGTGGACTTGACCCCCAGTAAGAGGTGTGCAGGAGGCAGTCGATGAGATAATTCTCTTTCATCATTGATGTTTCTATCTCTCCCTCTCCTTCTCTGAAATCAATAAAATATATATATATTTTAAAAATCTATGTGATGGCCCTAACCGGTTTGGCTCAGTGGATAGAGCATCAGCCTGCAGACTGAAAGGTCCCAGGTTCGATTCCGGTCAGGGGCATGTACCTTGGTTGCGGGCACATCCCCAGTGGGTGGTGTGCAAGAGGCAGCTGATCGATGTTTCTCTCTCATCCATGTTTCTAACTCTCTATCCCTCTCCCTTCCTCTCTGTAAAATATCAATAAAATATATTTTTAAAAAAAGTATTTTAATTACACAATAATAATCCATTATGCTTTTAAAAGTTGGAACATTACAGGTCAATCTAAAGTCTTATGTGTCATTGGCCCCCATCCTGAGTCCCCTCTTTCCTTCTCAGAGGTAATCACTGATGTTTGTTCTTCCAGATATTTTTTTAAAAATACACAAACCTGGGCCATAGAAAACATAGCAACACTTATATATACATGTGTGTGCTCTTTATTACATTAATGGTATCCTGCAGTACCTGATACTCTATTCAACACCACTTTTTCACTATTTTTATATCTGTTGATAAAGACCTACTTCAACATTCCAAGTACAGTATTGCTTTTTTTCTTTCTTTCATGCTGTGCCTTATTCTGCACCTCTCATCAGTGTGGTTTTTTAAAAAAATCACCTGAGGATTTTTTTTTTAATTGATTTTAGAGAGCGGAAGGGGGAGCTAGAGAGAAACATGGATATGGATATGTTGCCTCTCTTACCTGCCCACCGGGGATCAAACCGCAACCTAGGTATGTGCCCTGATCTGGAATGGAACCCACGACCTTTTGGTGTACAAGAGGATGCTCTAACCGTCAGTGTTTTTTATGTTTAACTCCTTGAAAGGGCATCAGATAACATTCTATTTTATGAACACACCACATTCTGCTAATCCATTGTAATGAGGAAGGTTAGGCTGCTCCGTTTTTCGCTCTTACGATGATCACGTGCCTTTGGTGCTCGCATACGTTAGTGTTTTTTCAGTTTTAATAAGCGTAGGATTTGTGTTTTCCCAGATAGGTACCTATAGCCCCCGAGAAGCGGAGGGCAGGAGCAGCGACCCGCCCACTGCAGCGGAGAGAGCTCAGTTCCCCCTTCTCCCTCCGCAACCGGTCTTCTCCGCCCCTTCCTCTGTTCCCAGGGCACCTTCCCAGCAAGCACTGCGGTATTTGCATATCGACTAAGTTTTTTCCTTTGCTTCCAAATAAAAATAAAAAGACAAATCAGAATCTCTTTGTAAAGCATTCCATCTGACTCATAAGATCTTGAAATTTCCTCCTCAATTTCTGGAGCATAGAATAGGAGTTTGTAAACAGTTCTTTTTCTTCACTTTTATCATAATAGGGGTTCGCTAACACTGCCTCCTTGCTTTCAGGCCGGCAAGGCAAAAAGGGCTTCTGTCGTGAGTGGCACATGTAGAGCAGCCTGATTGCTCTACGTGCGGAATCGACATCAAGAGATTTCGGAAGCATAATTTTTTGGTAATTGGGCAGCTAGTGATCGTTGGTCCTGGCGCCCGTGCTGTAAGGTACAAAGAAAGTAAGCTAGTTTTTTGTTGTAGCGTAGCCAGAAGAAGTATTTATTTCTGCATGTTGAAGGAGGCATTGTGCGCTAAGTTTATGTTCTTTCTGTAATCTTTACTCTTCAAAAACATAGAGCTAATAGTTTAAAACACCAATTAGGTAGCACTCTCTTACTGCTGGTAGCAACAACCTTTCTGGACAGCAATTCAGCAACACACATTCCATCTCCTAAGTTTGTATCCTCCTATGTAAGATTATGTTTAAGCTGTTTATCGGTAAGGGTTCATTCATTCTATAGTTAATTTTTTAATACATTTTTATTGATTTCAGAAAGGAAGGGAGAGGGATAGAGATTAATTCTAATAGTAAATGTGTATTGTACTCCAACGGACCCAGTCCAGTGCCTGACTACACAAGGCTTAAATTTAATGAAGGGAGAGAATAGCAAAGGGAGAATAACACTGAATTGGGCTCTGAGTGGGATGTATGGGAAAGCTTTCCTGAGGCAAATACTTTGAAGCTAAAACCTAAAGAATAAATAGAAGACAATCAGGCAAAGTGGTAGGGAAGGGCTGTTTAAGTAAAGCCAAAGCCTTGAGGGAGAATGTGCTGCAGTCCAAGAAAGGCCAAGATGTTCAGAGTGAAACCATCCACTTGGCAAGACAGAGGGAAGTCTGAAGACTACACTGAGGCCTGGGATGTTCATTACAGTGTTTATTTGTGTGTGTGTGCATATATATATATATATATATATATATATATATATATATATATGGTTGATGTTATTACAGATGTCTTCTATTCCCTCCCCCCTTTACTCCTCTCCACCCAGCCTCTACCCACCCCCAGGTTTTTAGCACCCTATTGCTTGTGTCCATGGGCTATGCATATAAGTATGTACGTTTTTTGGTTTGTCTCTCCTTGTCCCTCCATCCCCACATTGAGGTATCAGTCTGCTCCATGCTTCCATGCTTCGGTTCTTATTTTGTTGATCAATTCATTTTGTTCATTAGATTCCATGCAGTGTTTTTTTATAAAGCAGAAGAAATGAAAAATTGCCTACACCAGGTATCTGCAAAGGGCCAGATATAGTACATACTTTAGATTTTGTGACCTTATAGTCTTTGCTAGCCACTCAACTCTACTGTTGCAAAACAGTAAAAGATGATATATAAACAAATGAGTATAGCTGTATTCCAATAAAACTTCATTTATGGCCGAAACCGGTTTGGCTCAGTGGATAGAGCGTCGGCCTGCGGACTGAAGGGTCCCGGGTTCGATTCCGGTCAAGGGCATGTACCTTGGTTGCGGGCACATCCCCAGTGGGAGGTGTGCAGGAGGCAGCTGATCGATGTTTCTCTCTCATCCATGTTTCTGACTCTCTATCCCTTTCCCTTCCTCTCTCTGTAAAAAAATCAATAAAATATATTTTTAAAATAAAAAATAAATAAATAAATAAATAAACTTCATTTATGGACACTGAAATTTAAATTTCATATAATTGACACATGTCATGAAATAGTATTCTTTGTTTTTTACTTTATAAAAATGTTTTTATTTCTTTTTAGAGAGAGAGAGGAAGGTAGAAGGATTGGCTGCCTTCTGCATGCTTCATACTGGGGATCAAGCCCCAGTGCTGACTGCCCTACTACTGACTGGGAATTGAACCAGGGACCTTTTGGTTCATGGGTGGATGCTCAACCACTGAGCCCACCAGCCAGGCTACTTTTTTATTTTTTTAAATATATTTTATTGATTTTTTACAGAGAGGAAGGGAGAGGGATAGAGAGTTAGAAACATCGATGAGAGAGAAACATCGGTCAGCTGCCTCCTGCACACCCCCTCCCTGGGATGTACCTGCAACCAAGGTACATGCCCTTGATCAGAATTGAACCTGGGACCCTTCAGTCCGCAGGCCGACGCTCTATCCACTGAGCTAAACCGGCTAGGGCTGGGCTACTTTTTTATATAGAACTTGTACAATATATTTCTCTTCATTTGCAATATTTTGTCCATAACTTAACATCCTTTTTACAGGATGAATTCAGCTGATATTATGGAATCAAATAGGAAAAATTCAAAATCATAATCACGGAAGAAAACAAATTAAAAACGATGATGAAAGTGGAAACCGGTTTGGCTCAGTGGATAGAGCGTCAGCCTGCAGACTGAAGGGTCCCAGGTTCGATTCCGGTCAAGGGCATGTACCTTGGTTGCGGGCACATCCCCAGTGGGAGGTGTGCAAGAGGCAGCTGATCGATGTTTTTCTCTCATCGATGTTTCTAAGACTCTCTCCCTCTCCCTTCCTCTCTGTAAAAAAATCAATAAAATACATTTAAAAAAAAAAAATGATGATGAAAAATGTCACTCCTCTGGTTAGGAACAGTGTCTTTTTGTATAATATATACTAGAGGTCCGGTGATCAGGTTCCCCAACTCCCAGCCTCCCTGCCTCCTCCTTCCTGGCTCCCTCAGCACCCTGCTGGTCGCCTGCCATGTTTCGCGCTGCCCCCTGGTGGTCAGCGTATGTCATAGTGAGTGATTGAACTCCTGGTCTCCTGGTAGAAATCCCGAGGGGACAATTTGTATGTTAGCCTTTTATTATATAGTATGATTTGGAACAGAATTTCTTTATAGATCAGGCACATGTTTCCATAACACCTTTATTCCTGCTGTTTTTATCTCATTTCAGTCAGTCCTGCCCCAAGGATGATCAAAGGTATGCTGGTCCTGATGGAATTCTGTTCTTTCAGATACTGCTGGTACCTGTTGGGGACCAGGTGTTGAGGGAGCCACCAGCCTTGATAGGGCCAGGGAAGCAGGAGCTGGCTCAGCAGCACCAGCTAGTGACTGGAAGCAGCGGGGGTAGGATGCAGGAATGTCAGGCCAGGTGGGCACTTCAGGAGAGAGCAATAGTTGTGTGTGAGGGGAAACCTTATTTATTTATTTTATTAGGGGAAAACTTATGTAACAAAGTGAAATGCTACTCTCTCTGACTCCATCTTAACTCTAACCTGCATTTGCCCCATGGCCTTCAGGCAAATAGCTCCTGCTATAGATATGCTAATTTTAGAGAAATTTGGCTTGAGGCTTGAATTTTTGGCAAAGATTTTTAGGAGCCTCCAGACCAGACTCAGATTAGCAGGGGATTGGAAACAATGAGATTTAGAGATTCCCTATTCTTCCTTAGATCCCAGTTGACACCTAGATGTCTGAGGTCTCACACACTTCTTACTCCACCTCATCTCCCTTCCCTTAACATAAAAGAAGCCTGAATTCTGGACTCTTGAGATAGATTTGAGAAAACTTTAAGGACCCCATCTTTTTGAGCTGGCACCTTCTCAATCAATAAAACTTTCCTTACTCTAAACTCTGATGTTTTGAATATTGGCATTTGAAGCATAGGCCACATGTACCTTGAGCCAGTAACACTTGTTCTATGTAGAGATACCAGAATAGCAAGGGTGGTATATAGTGAGAAGCTATGAAGAGACAGCATTTATTTACAACTTACCTTCTTGATGGGAGGATGGGAAGCAAAGCTGGTAGCAACTACCACAAGGAGAGTGACAGGTGCCCTGCCCATCTGTCCCCACTTGACTCAGAGGTATGGGTATGACGAGGTTAAGCAGTGAGTTGCACCCTCACCACTTCTGAGTCTGAGCCCAAGGTATGGGACCTCTTGTTTTCCCTCCTTACTGTGAATCCTACTTGTGTCTGGGTGGTGTAGAATGTGGTGCCTTTTCTTGGGATGCAGGCAGAGCATAAAATGAGAAAAAGGTTTCTACCAAGCCAGCAGTACCTGCCTACTCACATCCCAACACCATGGGAGATCAGGCCAGCCCCAGGGTGATGGACTCCAGATCACCGAGTTTCAGGACCTGCCCTGTTTCTGTCTTCTTTCAATTCTCCTTTTCAAAACGGGCCTATTTGTGTGAGGATTTAATTCTAAAGTTGCAGAAGAAGGTCTCTATACCTCAGCCTCCTGACCCAGAAGGCAAAACTATTCTTCTTTTTTTTTTTTTTTAAATATATTTTATTGATTTTTTACAGAGAGGAAGGAAGAGGGATAGATAGTCAGAAACATCGATGAGAGAGAAACATCGATCAGCTGCCTCTTGCACACCTCCTACTGGGGATGTGCCCGCAACCAAGTTACATGCCCTTGACCGGAATCGAACCTGGGACCCTTCAGTCCGCAGGCTGACGCTCTATCCACTGAGCCAAACCGGTTTTGGCTAAAACTATTCTTCTTTTGATATTTTTTTTCTGCTATCCATTTAAAAATGTGAAAACATTGTTAGGTTCTCAGGCAACAGCCGGGAAGCTATAGTTTACTGGCCCCTGGCCTACAAATTCAAGAGCAAAAAGAGCCTGGGTAAACCAAATATGGGATAGCCACACAATGGAATACCATGTACTCATTAAAGTTTTGAAACATTCCCTAGCTGGTTTGGCTCAGTGGATAGAGTGTAGGCCTGCGAACTGAAAGGTCTCAGGTTCGATTCCAGTCAAAGGCACATGCCCGGGTTGTGGGATCGATCCCCAGTGGGGGACTTGCAGGAGGCAGCCGATCAATGATTCTCTCTCATCACAGATGTTTCTCTCTCTCTTTCTCCGTCTTCCTTCCTCTCTGAAATCAATAAAAATATATTTAAAAATAAAAATAAGCCCTAGCCCAGTGGTCGGCAAACTCATTAGTCAACAGAGCAAAATATCAACAGTACAACGATTGAAATTTCTTTTGAGAGCCAAATTTTTTAACTTAAACTTCTTCTAACACCCTTCTTCAAAATAGACTCGCCCAGGCCGTGGTATTTTGTGGAAGAGCCACACACAAGGGGCCAAAGAGCCGCATGTGTCTTGCGAGCCGCAGTTTGCCGACCACTGCCCTAGCCGGTTTGGCTCAGGTTCAGTTCTGGTCAAGGGCATGTACCTTGGTTGCGGACACATCCCCAGTGGGGGGTGTGCAGGAGGCAGCTGATCAATGTTTCTGTCTCATCTATGTTTCTTTCTTTTTTTTTTTTTTAAATCAATGTTTCTAACTCTCTATCCTTCTCCCTTCCTCTCTGTAAAAAATCAATAAAATATATTTTAAAAAATAAAATAAATAAAAATAATAATTTAAAAAAATGTTGAAACAGCCCGGCTGGTGTGGTTCAGTGGTTGAGCATCAACCCAAGAACCAGAAGGTTGCTGGGTCAATTTCCTGTCAGGGCACATGCCTGGGTTGTGGGCCCAATCCCCAGTAGGGAGCGTACAGGAGGCAGTCAACGATTCTTTCTCATCATATTTTTATTGATTTCAGAGAGGAAGGGAGAGGGAGAGAGAGACAGAAACATCAATGATGAGAGAGAAGCATCGATTGGCTGCCTCCTGCACACCCCCCACTGCGGATCAAGCCCACAACCAGGGCATGTGCCCTGACCCAGAATTGTGAATCGAACTGTCCCTCCTGGTTCATAGGTCGATGCTCAACCACTGAGCTATGCTGGCCTGGCTAAAATTATAGAGCTCTTAGAAAAAAACAGGAAAAAGCTTCATGACATTGGATTTGTTACTGATTTCTTTTTCTTTTCTTTTTTTTGGTTAATCCTCACCAGAGGATATTTTTTCCACTGATTTTTAGAGTGGAAGAGAAAGGGAGAGACAGAGAGAGAGAAACATCGATGAAAGGGAGAGACATCTATTGGTTGTCTCCCGTGCACATGCACTGCAACCAGGTCCGGGATCAAGCCTGCAACCAAAGTACAAGTCCTTGACTGGAATTGAACCTGCGACCTGAGGGCCAACACTCTAACCACTGTGTAAAACTGGCTAGGACTGATTTTTTTTTTACATTGATTTTAAAAAATATACTTTTATTGATTTCAGAGAGGAAGGGAGAGAGAGAAACATCAGTGATGAGAGAATCATTGATTGGCTGACTCCTGCACACCCCCTACTGGGGATCGAGCCCACAACCCAGGCATGTGCCCTTTTTTCGGAATTGAACCTGGGACCCTTCAATGCCCAGGCTGATGCTCTATCCACTGAGCAAAACCAGCCAGGGCTAGGACTGATTTCTTAAATATGACACTAAAAGCACAAGAAACAAAAGGAAGAATAAGCAAGGTGGACTTCATAAAAATTTAAAACTTTTGTGCATCAAAGGCCACTACTGCCCAGCCGGTGTGGCTCAGTGGTTGAGTATCAACCTATCAACCAGGAGATCCTGGTCAGGGCACATGCCCAGGTTGCAGGCTTGATCCCCAGTAAGGGGTGTGTAGGAGGCAGCCGATCAATGACTCTCTCTCATCCTTGACGTTTCTGTCTCTCCCTCTCTGAAATCAATAAAAAAAAAATTTTTTTTTAAAAAGGCCACTATCAGGAGAAGGAAAAGGCAACCTACAGACTTGGAGAAAATATTTGCAAATCACATATCTGATAAGAGGTTAATATCCAGAATATATAAAGAACTACAACTCAACAATAAAAAAGGGAACACAATTCAACAATAGACAAAAGACTTGAATACTCATTTCTCTAAAGATATACAAATGGATTATAAGCACATGGAAAGATGCTCAACATCATTAATCATTAGGAAAATGCAAATCAAAACCACAATGAGATACCACTTCATACCTATCAGCATGGCTGCTATAAAAAAAATAGAAAATAACAAGTATTGATAAAAATGTGAAGAAATTGGAATCCTTGTGCACTGTTGGTAGGAATGTAAAGTGATACAACCATTGTGGAAAACATTATGGTGATTCCTGAAAATACCAGATTTAGAATTGCCTATGACCCAGCAATTCCACTTCTGGGTATATACCCAAAAGAACTGAAAGCAGAATCTCAAAAAGATATTTGTACACCCATATTCACAGCAGCATTATTCATTATTGCCAAAAGATGAAAGCGATAAAAATGTCCATCAAAGAATGAATGGATAAACAAAATGAATGAATAGCCACACAATGAAATACTACTTGGCCATAAAAAGGAATAAAGTTCATATACAAAGAGATACACCATGGATGAACCTTAAATGCAAAGGCCCTGACTGGTTTGGCTCAGTAGATAAAGCGTCGCGGCCTGCAGACTGAACGGTCCCGGGTTCAATTCCAGTCAAGGGCATGTACCTTGGTTGCAGGCACGTCCCCAGAAGGGGGTGTGCAGGAGGCAGCTGATCAATGTTTCTCTCCCATCGATGTTTCTAACTCTATCCCTCTCCCTTCCTCTCTGTAAAATATCAATTAAAAAATATATTAAAAAGAAAAAAAGACATGCAAAGTGAAATAAACCAGACTCAAAAGGACAAATATCACCCTGGCTGGTGTGGCTCAGTTGGGCGTCATTCCTTACACAGAGAGGTTGTCAGTTCAATTCCTGGTCAGGGCACATGCCTGAGTTGCAGGCTCGATGCTCAGTAAGGGACCTGCAGGAGGCAGCTGATTCACTCATGTCGCTATTTCTCTCTCTAAATATCAATAAACTTATTCGTTTGTTTGTTTGTTTGTTTAAATCCTCACTCAAGGATATTTTTCCATTGATTTTTAGAGAGAGTGGAAGAGAGAGGTAAAGTCAGAGAGAAATATCGATGTGAGAAAAATACATCAATTAGTTGCCTCCTGCATGAGCCCTGACCAGGGCCTGGGCTGGGGAGGAGCCTGCAACCACTATACGTGCCCTTGACCAGAATCGAACCAGGAATCCTTCAGTCCACAGGCTGATGCTCTATCCACTGAGTCAAACTGGCTAGGGCAGTGGTCGGCAACGGCGGCTCGCGAGCCACATGCGGCTCTTTGGCCCCTTGAGTGTGGCTCTTCCACAAAATACCACGGCCTGGGCAAGTCTATTTTGAAGAAGTGGCGTTAGAAGAAGTTTAAGTGTAAAAAATTTGGCTCTCAAAAGAAATTTCAATCGTTGTACTGTTGCTATTTGGCTCTGTTGACTAATGAGTTTGCCGACCACTGGGCTAGGGCAATAAACTATTTTTAAAAAGAGACAAATATCATATGATTCCAGTTATTTGTAGTACCTAAAACAAGTCAAATTCATAGAGACAGGAAATAGAATAGTAGTTAACAGGTGCTGGAGAGAGGGTGTATGGGAAGTTATTATTTAATGAACACAGAGTTTCAGCTGAGGGTGATGAAAAAGTTCTGGAAATGGATGGTGGTGATGGTTGCACAACTATAGGAATGTACTTAATGCCATTGAACCAGGGGTCCTCAAACTACGGCCCGTGGGCCACATGCGGCCCGCCGAGGACATTTATCCGGCCCGCCGGGTGCCGCTGCCTGTCCTGCTTAGCAGCCGACTCGTCCCAGGCCTGCAGTGCGCATAGGAATTTGTTCATAGTTTTTTTTTTAAACTATAGTCTGGCCCTCCAACGGTCTGAGGGACAGTGAACTGGCCCCCTGTTTAAAAAGTTTGAGGACCCCTGGAACTGTACACATGAAAATGGTTAAAACGGTAAATTCTGTGTTATGTACATTTTACCATAATTTAAAATTTTTTAAATGAATAAAATAATTTAAAGAAAAGATGGTGAAGAGCAAGATTTTGGACATGCCTATGATGTCTCTGGCACTGGGCTGGAAGCTGGTTACCAACTCAGACCAACTCAGGAGGTTTACCCTCTAGTTGACAAAACAGTGCTGCATAGGCCAAGAGACTGAGGCCCAGGAAGGGCCTTAACTATAAGGTCCTGTAGCCAAGTAGGCAGCTGACTTGACTCTGTTCTATAAGGAGGTGGATGGTGCCAGTTAGAATATTAATAGTGATACCAGCTGGCATTTTTTAAAATTTAATAAATCTTTATTGTTCAGATTATTACAATTGTTCCTCTTTTTCCCCCCATAGCTCCCCTCCACCCGGTTCCCACCCCACCCTCTGCCCTTACCCCCACCCCCCCACCACTGTCCTCATCCATAGGTGTATGATTTTTGTCCAGTCTCTTCCCGCACCCCCCACACCCCTTTCCACCCGAGAATTGTCAGTCCACTCCCTTTTTATGCCCCTGATTCTATTATATTCACCAGTTTATTCTGTTCATCAGGTTTTTTATTCACTTGATTTTTAGATTCACTTGTTGATAGATAAGTATTTGTTGTTCATAATTTTTATCTTTATCTTTTTCTTCTTCTTCCTCTTCTTAAAGAATACCTTTCAGCATTTCATATAATAATGGTTTGGCGGTGATGAACTCCTTTAGCTTTTTCTTATCTGTGAAGCTCTTTATCTGCCCTTCAATTCTGAATGATAGCTTTGCTGGGTAGAATAATCTTGGTTGTAGGTCCTTGCTGTTCATCACTTTGAATATTTCTTGCCACTCCCATCTAGCCTGCCTAGTTTCTGTTGAGAAATCAGCTGACTGTCGTATGGGTGCTCCCTTGTAGGTAACTGTTTTTCTCTTGCTGCTTTTAATATTCTCTGTCTTTTGCTCTTGGCATTTTAATTATGATGTGTCTTGGTGTGGTCCTCTTTGGATTCCTTTTGTTTGGGGTTCTGTGTGCTTCCTGGACTTGTAAGTCTATTTCTTTCACCAGGTGGGGGAAGTTTTGGTCATTAGTTCTTCAAGTAGGTTTTCAGTATCTTGCTCTCTCTCTTCTTCTGGCACCCCCATAATTCTGATGTTGATATGCTTGAAGTTGTCCCAGAGGCTCCTTACACTATCTTCAACTTTTTGGATTCTTTTTTCTTTTTTCTTTTCCGGTTGAGTGTTTTTTGCTTCTTTGTATTTCAAATCTTTGACTTGATTCTTGCGATCCTCTAGTCTGCTGTTAGATCTCTGTATAATATTTTTTTATTTCAGTCAGTGTATGCTTAATTTCTAGTTGGTCCTTTTTCATATCCTCGAGGGTCTCGCTAAATTTATCAGCCTTTTCTAGAAAACTCTTGAAAAACCTTATAACCGTGGTTTTGAACTCTATATCCAGTCGTTTGCTTTCCTCCATTTCTTTCATTTGTGACCTGTTTCTTTGTCTCCACATTTTGGCTGCTTCCCTGAGTTGATAGAGTGGCTTTGTGTGGTAGGTGTCCTATAGGGCCCAGTGGCTCAGCCTCCCCAGTTACCTGAGGTGGACACTCTTGGTGCACCCCTTTGTGGGCTGTGTGCACAGTCTTGTTGTAGTTAAGCCTTGATTGTTGTTGGTATCACTGGGAGGAATTGACCTTCAGGCCAATTGGCTGTGAGGATCAGCTGTGTCTACGCTGGGAGAACTTCTGTGCTGGAGACACGCTTATGAGAGAAGACTTGCAAAAGCCTCTGTGCTCAGCTTGGATGGGGCAGAGTCTCAGGGCGGAGCAGATAGCATTGGTTTCCCATCAGCCCTGCCCTAATAGGCCCCTGTGTCTCAGTGTCCCATGGTAATCGCTGCAAGCACCTCTGAGAAAAAGCTGCCCTCAAGTTCCGCCTGCTGCCAGACAGTCCAGTTTCTCCCCGAATGAGTCTGTGTCCCCAGAGTCTCACCCGGAACTGGAGTTCAGCGCAGTCGGGAGCTTTTGTCTCCCTCCCACTTGAGAAAGCCAGCCGCGCACTCAGTTGACCGCCCTCTCCATGTGCACGCCTTGGTACCCCTGCCTTCAGCAGTTCTTCTGAGTCTCAGTGTGCTTTTCTCTTTCCTGACAGTCCAGTTTCACCCCGTATGAGTCTGGGTCCCCAGAGTCTCGCCCGGAACTGGAGTTCAGCGCAGTCGGGAGCTTTTGTCTCCCTCCCACTTGAGAAAGCCAGCTGTGCACTCAGTTGCCAGTCCTCTCCACGTGCGCGTCTCAGTACCTCTGCCTCCTGCAGCTCCTTTGAGTCTCAGTGTGCTTTTCTCTTTCCTTCTAGTTGTAGAATTTCCACTCAGCCAGCCTTCCTGTGGTTCTGGATGATGTCCGTTTTGTCTTTTAGTTGTAGTTTTGAAATTGTTGTGCGAGGCAGGAGTTTAGGTGTTTACCTATGCCGCCATCTTGGTTTCTCTCTGGCATTTCTTGAGTGCTTACTACATTCCAGACATTATTCTAAGTCCTCATTTACTCTTCACAACCTCTGGTGAGGTATCATTAACCATCTTCCTTTTACAGATTAACAAACTGATGCAGAAACAGAGATTGATCCAAGGTCACAGAGACAGCAGGGCTTGCATCTTGTCCTCTCTGACTCCAAAACCAGAAAGCCAGCCTTTTATTTTGGTCCTGGTGGTGGACAGTGGGTAAGGGTGGGGCTGGGGTGAAGGAGGAGGTGATTCACTTGACTGTGTCTAGATTCAGTCCAGACTTTTTTCCTTGCACCCACTGGCAGAACTCCTTTTTCTCTTTTTGCCTCCTTTTCTGATTCACTCCCCATCTGTTAGGGCTTCTGGCTCCCGAGAATGTGATGCAGAGGATGGTGTAAGCTGTGGGGGATGGGGAGGCAGACCCTCAACTGCAGGCAGTCCTTCATAAACACACATTTTTTATTGTTCTGTATGTACCAGGCAATGATTAGGAGCTGGAGTCCTGCCATGAATAAAAATAGACCTTGTACCTGATCTCAAGGATATTTCATTGCAGAATGTATATGTGTGTCTGGGTGGGGGCTGAGGCTAGAGAGGAGGATGGAGTAGAAAGGGAGAGGGAATGAGGGAGGAGAGGGGAGTAGATAGAGACAAGGAACAAGATAGGTCAGGTGTCAGTAAGGATTATAAAGGAAGCCCTAGCCAGTTTGGCTCAATGGATAGAACGTCAGCCTATGGACTGAAGGGACCCAGGTTCAATTCCAGTCAAGGGCACATACCTCTGTTGCAGGCTCTTCCAGGCTCAGGCACTGGTCCGGGCTCATGCAGGAGGCAACAAATTGATGTGTTTTTCTCACATCGCTATTTTTCTCTGTCTTTCCCTCTCTCTTCCACTCTCTCTAAAAATCGATGGGAAAATATCCTCGGGTGAGGATTAAAAAGATTACAAAGGAAATGTGAGAGAGTTACTGAGAGGGGACACACTGAAGACAGAACAGAAAAGGCCTGGCTCAGGAGCTAAGACCTAGAGCAAGCATGTCAAACTTGTGGCCCATGGGCCGCATGTGGCCCACAACGAATATTTTTGTGGCCCAGCCAAGATAACGGTATGTAAGAAACGTTTTAATAAAAATTTCATAACTTAATTTTTGCAATATCCTGTTATACATAGTTATTAATAACGAACTACAATGTTCACTAATGACTGATTACTATAAGCGTGTTGCATTCATTTCCCTTACGCACCTTACACGCAGGCGCACCATTTCTCCACTAATACTACCAGCAAATATTTTAGCAGCCGATTGCCATGTCATTACTCTTGGATTGACTTGTTTTGTGTGCGCAACAGAAAATATTTCACTTTCGGAGAACAAGAAAAATAGGTTTATTTGCATTACGCTTATTAATTTGTGTAGTTATTCAGTGTCTGGTAAGTTAATGTTCAAGAAAATATATTAATTTTCATTAAAATGTTCTATTATTTTATGTTAATGATTACTCATTTATTTCAGCCCTTTGTATTCAGCATGTCTCTATCGAAATAAACCTATGTTTCTATGAAAATTGAAGCTTTTGTTTTTTTGCGGCCCACATAAACTTAAACCTTGTTTATTTGGCCCGTGATAGCCTTTGAGTTTGACATGCTTGACCCAGAGGATGAGAAAGAGCCAGCTGAAGATCTGGAAGAAAGCGTTCCAGGATTCCATGGGGAAATGTCAAGGGCAAAGGCCATGAAATAAATCTGTGTTTTGCAGGAACTTAGAGGCTACAGAGGCTGGGGCAGAGTGACAGAGAGAAAAGGAGTCAAGAGAAGATCCCAGCACCAGCTCATGTAGGGTCTTGTAGACTATGATGAGGAGTTCAAGGTTAATTCTAAGGAGAAGGAAGGCCATTGGAAGAATCAAGAATGAAGACTGGCCCTAACTGGTTTGGCTCAGTGGATAGAGCGCTGGCCTGTGGACTGAAGGGTCCCAGGTTCAATTCCGGTCAAGGGCATGTACCTTGGTTGCGGGCACATCCCCAGTAGGAGGTGTGCAGGAGGCAGCTGATCGATGTTTTTCTCTCATCAATGTTTCTAACTCTCTATCCCTGTCCCTTTCTCTCTGTGAAAAAATCAATAAAATATATTTTTTTAAAAAAAGAATGAAGACTGGTAAAAAGAATAAAAAAAGAATGAAGACTGGAAGGCAGAATGACAGGAAGTGGGGAGACCAATTAGGAAATTCTGGCTCTAAGGTAACCGGCAGGCAAAGATGGTAGCCCAGATCAAGTGGGGATTCAGAGAGGAGGTGGTATAGGGAGTTCTTGGGAGATGACTTAGGGATGAAAGTGACAGTCTCTGAGGTGGAAGAGACAAGAGGAGAAGCAGGTTTGGTGGCTGGGGGGAATCTAAGGAAAGGTAAGGATAGAAATTATGGATTCGGTTGTGGACATGTTGAGTTTGCAGAATCAGTGGCTGGCCAGGCAGCTGGCAACACTGTTCCAGGTTAGAGGTAGATACCCAGAGAGACCAGAGGCTGCCACCTGAGAACCCATAGGCCACACTTCTTCATAGAAGGATAATGTAGAGCCCAGAGATGCTTGAAGTCCTTTGTTTTTTTTTAATTGGTTATCAGCCAATTAAACAAACTCAGGATTTCTACCTCCTCTTCCAAATTGGATGCTCTGGCCAACTAGGCCAACATCCGAGGAAGGCCATGGCAGGGTGGCAGAGGAGCTGCCGCCCCTCCAGATGGGGCATGAACCCCATGGCTGGTCTGACCCCAGCAGGACTGCTGCAGATTTCATTCAAGGCCTGGTCCTGGCAGCACTGCAGTTTCAAACTCTGACCTGGGCAGAAGGTGGCACCCTAGAAAAGGAAAAGATTGACCTGGCACAGAGCCTTGACTTTGGACAACCCCACTGGGAGTGTCAGCTCTGGGGCTTCTCAGCCATGTAACTCAGGGTGTGCCACTTAATTTCACGGAGCCTGTCTTGCTTCTTCCGAAAAATGGGGATAACACACCCTTCCCAGAAAGCAAATTCTCTACCTGGAATTTCATCTATGGGAAAGCTCCTAGCACGGTGGCAGACACAGAGAAAGGGCCCCATATTAGTTTCTTTTCCCTTTAACCTGGTGAGCAGCTGGTCTCAGGAAATCAGAATGGCTAGGCCATAGTATTTACCAGCTATGCAAGTTATTTTCCTATCTGTGAGATGGGAACACTACTAGTACCACCTTGTGGGATTAAATAAATTATGTGTTTTTCATTTTTCCTTGTGATTGACTTCTAGTTTCATACCACTATTAAATGAGTTTAAAATGGCATGGCAGCCCTGGCTGGGTGGCTCTGTTGGTTGGAGCGGCATCCCAGATAACAAAAGCATGCAGGTTTGATTTCCAGTCAGGGCACATGCCTAGGTTGTGCGTTTCTCTCCTGATCTAGGTGCATAAAGGAGGCAACGATCAATGTTTCTCTTTCACATAGATGTTTTTCTCTCTCTCTTCCTGCCTTTCTCTAAAATCAGTAACAACATATCCTCAGGTGAGGATTAAAAAATTAAAAAATGGCCCGACCAGCATGGTTCAGTGGTTGAGCATCGACCTATGAACCAGGAGGTCATGATTTGATGCCCTGGTTGTGGGCTGTGAAAGAGGCAGCCAATCAATGATTCTTTCTCATCATTGATATTTCTCTCTCTCTCTTCCTCTCCCTTCCTCTCTGAAATAAAAAAAAAATTTTTTTAAGAAAATGGCATGGCGCCGAAACCGGTTTGGCTCAGTGGATAGAGCGTCAGCCTGCGGACTGAAGGGTCCCGGGTTCGATTCCGGTCAAGGGCATGTACCTTGGTTGCGGGCACATCCCCAGTGGGAGGTGTGCAGGAGGCAGCTGATCGATGTTTCTCTCTCATCGATGTTTCTAGCTCTCTATCCCTCTCCCTTCCTCTCTGTAAAATATCAATAAAATATATTTTAAAAAAAATGGCATGGCACTCAGTAAGTGATAGCCATTATGGTGCTATTGTTCTTACTTAGCATGGAATAAATATACTCAAGAGCCAGCAGGACCATAGTTCTTATACTAGCCTGGCCATCAGAGTCATCTATGGACATTTTAGAAAATATTAATGTCTGGGCTCTACCCTCAGAGATCCCACTTGAATTCACCTGGGGCAGGACCCTGGTAAAGGTGTTTTATAGTATCTCCCCAAGTGATTCTACATGTAGCCAGGGATAGAAGATCCACAGTGGAGGAGCCAGGAGCATGAGCTCTAAGGACAACTGCCTGTGTTCAAATCCAACCAAGCCAATAAGCAGATGTATGAACTTGGGAAAGTCCGTAACCTCTCACATTAAAATGGGTTAATAATAGGACCTGGGAGTTTGTATAAGTCTAAATTGCTGCCTGGCTGGTGTGGCTCAGTGGTTGAGCATCAACCTATGAACCAGGAGGTCATGGTTCGATTCACAGTCAGGGCACATGCTCGGGTTGTAGGCTTGATCCCCAGTGTGGGGCGTGCAGGAGGCAACCAGTCAATGATTCTCTCCCATCATTGATGTTTCTATCTTTCCCTTCCTTCCTCTCTGAAATCAATAAAAATATATTTTAAAAAATCTAAAGTGCTCTGAGCAATGCCTGTCAGCTAGTAAACTCTCAGCAGGCCTGGGTGTCACCAGCCTTCAGTTTCCCTGCTGTTTCCAAATTTACTGCAGCCACTGTGGGCCTATGCCCAGCTCAGACCCAGAATCTCCCCAAGGGGGCCTGGTTGTCTTGAACGTCCCACACTGCCAGCTGCCCCCAAAATTATTTTTGGCCTTTCCATTGTTCAACTTTTTTATTCGCCAAAATGAACGGAATTATTTTCCAAACAAAATGTGTCTGCTCAGATATCAGAGAGACTCCAAGAATGCTAGAAGGGAGGATATAACCAGACTGACCATTCAACTCTCTCTCATATTTATTTGTTAATTCTCACCTGAGGATATTTTTTCCATTGCTTTTCAGAGAGAGTATAAAGGAGGGAGGAAGGGAGGCAGAGAGAAACATTAATGTGAAAGAGACACATTGACTGGTTGCCTCCTGCACATTCCCTGACCGGGGTGCGGGGGGGGTGGGGGGGGTGGGGGGGTGGTAGGAAGTGAACCTGCAACCAAGGTACATGCCCTTACTTAACCAGGAATTGAACCCAGGACCCTTCCGTGTGCGGCCAACACTCTAACCACTGAGAAACACCAGCCAGGGCTGACTCTCATATTTAAAAAAAGAAAAGAAAGAAGTAGAAGAAGTGAAAAAAGTATCTTCAATGCTTAGGACACAGCATTTAGTAGGGAAAAGAAGTATAACATGGAATTGTATTTTCAAGATAATTCATCCAGGTAAAGGGGGAAAATGCAGAGAAAAAAGACGGAAAGGAAATATGACAGATGTTAAATACAAGTGTTTTTTTTCCCTCTGCTTCTCCATCTTTTTATACACTTTATAATTTTCTACAGTGAACATGTAATTAACAGGAAAAAAAATTAAGGGGGACAAATTCAAAAGGAAAATCTTCATATGATTTTTCTCAAAATAATCATATTGCTTTGTCCTAGTTCCTCCTATAAAAAAAAAAAAATTAAAGAATTGTACCTACTTACTGTTTCTGCCACTTCCCTTCCCTATTTGATCCAACACAGTCTGGCCTCCTCCCCCACCCCCGGGTGATCACCCTGGAAGGATCAGGGATGACCTCTTAGTTGCCAAATCCAGTGGCTTGTTATTCCTTGCCAGATCTTTGCAATATTTGACATTGTTGGCACCATCCCCTCCTTCTGAAAGCTCCCTGACTCCTCTCTTGGTTACCTCTCTCCCCTCTGTTCAGGGACCTAACCTTTCTGACCACTTCTGGTTGGTCCCTGCAGGTTCCTCAAGGATTAATATTCTCCAGGTTTGGGCCTCTAGCCCCCTCCCTCTGCACATTTTTCTTGGACCCATAGGCCACACTTCTTCACAGATGGATAATGTAGAGCCCAAGAGTGACCTCATCCACTTTTAAAAAATATCTACATATTTTTATTGATTTCAGAGAGGAAGGGAGAGGGAGAGAGAGATAGAAACATCAGTGATAGGAATTGATCCGTGACCACTTGGTTCATAGGTCGACGCTCAACCACTGAGCCTCGCCAGCCGGGTGACCTCATCTACTCTTTTTTTTAAAAAATATATTTTATTGATTTTTTTACAGAGAGGAAGGAAGAGGGATAGATAGTCAGAAACATCGATGAGAGAGAAACATCGATCAGCTGCCTCCTGCACACCTCCCACTGGGGATGTGCCCGCAACCAAGTTACATGCCCTTGACCGGAATCGAACCTGGGACCCTTCAGTCCGCAGGCCGACGCTCTATCCACTGAGCCAAACCGGTTTTGGTGACCTCATCCACTCTTGTCCTCTGTGGTTCCATCCCAAATTCCAGCACTGGCCTCTTGCTAGGGACAAGTCAATCCAACTTCCTTCTGAACACTTTTTTATTTTTAATATTTTATTGATTTTTAACAGAGAAGAAGGGAGAGGGAGAGTCAGAAACATTGATGAGAGAGAAACATCGATCAGCCGCCTCCTGCACACCCCCCACTGGGGATGTGCCCGCAACCAAGGTACATGCCCTTGCTGGAATCAAACCTGGGACCCTTCAGTCCGCAGGCCGACGCTCTATCCACTGAGCCAAACCTGCCAGGGCTGAACACTTTCATTTGGATGTCCCTCAAACACCTAAGACTTAAATCTAAATGGACTTATCATTTCTATTTTTTCTCAATCCCCAACCAACTCTTCCTTCTTTGTTCCTTCACTGGGGGCCATTCTTGTCCCTTTCTCTTTCTCACCCCCTTCATTCCACTGTCACTAACACCTGTTGCTTCGCATCAAGGCTGCTGATGTGTTCCCTCTGGCTCTGCCCTGCATGAGGCCCTTCTTTTCTTTGGCCTGGGTGATCATAGCAGTTCCCCCACAGCTTTCTTTTCCTGGTCTTTCTCCTATCTACTCCTTATCATTTTTCTGATCATTCATTCGATCAATACATATTAGCTGCACACTAAACTCTGCTCCAAATGCTATGTGATGTAAACAAAAGGCACAAACTAGATAAGTAAATCATTCTAGGGAATTTCAAATTGTGGGAATTGCTATGAAGGTAAGCAGAGGGATTGAGTCAGTAACTAGGGCTTGGGGAGGAGAGTTCTCAGATGTGGTCTTTGCCCGGAAATAGTCCACCAAATGAACATAACAGGTACCTTGATAGAACAAGGGGCGGCGATGATAGAGAAGACGTGGCTGGGAACCCTACTATCAGTGGGGAATCAGGGAAGGCACAGTGAATGAGGAACACAGAAGCAGCAGCAGGAAGGAGATCATGCATGGGGCCCTAGAGGGGAGTCTGGGTTTTATTCCAAGTGCAATGGGAGGTTATTAAAAGGTTTTTAACAGGGATGTCACATTTAACTTTACTTCTTCAAGGGATTACTCTAGGTGCCTAGGGTGAATAGCAATTGAGGATAGGGTGGATAGGGTTGCTAACTACTGGGAAATTGCTGCAGCGGTCCAGACAAGTCCCGTGGGCTGGGGCTGGGTGTTAGCAGTGCAGTTGGAGAGGACTTATTGGGTCTCCACGCTCTTCAGGATAGCTCCTTACTCCTTATGCCAACCATCTGGTTCCAGCGTCCCTCTTCAGTCCCATCTCCCATCATTGCTTACTTCTTTGTCTCTGCTCATGTACTTTTTTGAATGCTCTTCCTCACTTTTCCCTGTGATGAACTCCTGCTCATCCTGGAGACCAGGTTCAAATATCCCCTTCTCTGTGAAGTCTTTCAGGAATTCTCCAGGGAGGGTCCTTTGTAGATTTTCAGTGCTTTGTTTGTAACTCAGGATAACACCTATCACACTGTCCTGTCCTGTGTGTCTACAATTCTGTCTGCGGAAGGTGAACTAAGAGCTTATGAAAGCAGGGACAGGGCTTGAGTAAATGTTCAATGAGTGTTTGATACATAATCAAAAGATATAAATGACCTCACTAAGAATAGTTCACATAGGTCAACAGTCCAGTCATGTCCAGCCCCCATTATATTGAGAATCATCTGCTAATGTGTAAGTCCTTGATCATGACAACAGACCCTAACATGGGTACTAAGTCTCCTCATTTGATCCTGGAAACAGTACTGAGAGGTGGGCACAGTGGGAAAAATCATCTCTATTTTATAGATTAAGAAATCAAGGCTTAAGAGAGCTGCTAAAGTCAAGTCTAGAATCCAGTTTGACCTCCCCCGCCCCCCAATTCAGTTCTATTGTTTACTCCTGGGCTGCCTCACTTGTTCTTGCATCAATAACTTGTAAAACTCCCTGTCACCCCTTCAAGACAAAGGGGATAGAGAGCAGAGGTATGATTCACAGGAAGAGGCAAGATGGGGAAGCAATTCTCCTTCCCCTCCCTCCACACTCTGTTCCATGCTTCCAAGTCTCTGGATCCACACCGTTCATCAGTTTATTTTGTTAATTAGATTCCACATATGAGATCATGCGTATCATCTCGTTTAACACTCACAACAACCTTAAGCCTTATGTAAAAGAGAGGTTTTGAGCTGTTAAATAACTCCCACAAAGAAGTTAATACTTGAACCTAGTACCTCACAACCAGGAAAGCTTGGCAAATATGCGTAGGTCAGAGAACGTAGTAAGCAGCTTGCTCAAGGACTCGTGACTTTTGATTCCAAATTGATAGTTGGCTCATAACTTCTGGGGGTCCAGTAAGATGTAAGCTTTAGAACAGGATTTGGGAGGTAAAGGGAGCAAAGTCCTCCAGAGGAGTGGAGAGACCTGTCTTTGCCCCCGACAGTGGATGTGGTGGTTCTTTAATTTTCCTCATCCATGAAATGGGGGAAGAAGAGTTATCAGGGTCCATGGCGTCCTTCCCCAAACTGATTTTCTAGGGAAGACCCCTGCTCAGTTGTAAAGCCTCACTCAAATTCCTCCGGCTGAGGTTCATCTTCCGCGGGCTCGACAAGAGGGACGCGTCCCCTTTAAGGCGCCAGCTCGCTGGCGGCGGCGGCCGGAAGTGTTGAAGTCCGGCCTGGCGGCGGCGGTGGCGGTAGCAGCCGTGGCGGCCTCTGCGCATGCTCCGTCGCCCGCCCGCTCTGGCCGCTCGCCGCCCGCCTGCCCGACGGAGACGGTGAGGAGGGGGAGGGGTGGGCGCGCGGGCGCGGGCGCGGGGTGGGGTGGGGGCGGGGGGGCGGGCGCGGGGGCCGCGCGGCGGCCGGCGAGGGCGGGCGGGCGCACAGGGGGCGGGGGGCTGCTGCCTCCGCGGGCGCCTCCCCACGCCCTGTGCGTGCCGCCGCCGCCGCCGGGGAGCGAGCGGACGTCGCGGCGCCGCGGGGGGGTGGGGGGACGCTGCCGCTGGGTCCGCCCGAACTGCCGGGCCGCCCCCAGCGCGGCCGGCCGCGCCGCCGGAGCTCGGCCCCCGGCCGAGGGCAGCGGGGGCCAGCGAGCCCGGCATTGGGGCCCCGGCGCCTCCGGACCGAGGAGCCCGGAAGTCCTTGGCCGAGGGGCCAGGAGGGGCCGGAGGACTCCGGACTGAGAGGCCTGGACGCCCAGGACCCTGGCGAGGGTGCCAGGGATCCTGGGGTATCCCCAGAGGCGGGGTCCAGGGAGCACCAGGCCCTTGGATAAAGAACTGGGGCGAGGCCTGTGTCGTGCTGGGAGTGGGGTTGCAGGAGGGGGCGACAGGTGAGGGGAGCCTGGACGCCGGCCCGGGAGGAGACCCTCGGAGCCTTGGCGGGAGAGCAGGAGCTCAGAGCGGGTTCTGCTGAGGAAAGGAGGGTCTAGGCTTCACCTGAGGGGCGCGTTAGAAGCCTTGGTCTTTCAGTCCAGGGTAAAGGGGCGGGTGCTTTTCCAAGGCGTGGTGGACAGGTCTGGTGGTGGGAGCAGGGGACAAGGAAGAAGAGCTCCACGGAAAGCGAGCAGGCCCCGGCCTTCCCATAGATGTGGGGGCGGTAGGAACACACCTCAGCCTCCTGAAGTAGGAATAAATCTATGAGGAAATGAGAGATTTGAGTACCTCCCGACGTATAGGTAGAGAATGGGGCAACCGGGTATGTCAGGGGATGGGGAAACCCTGGTTTCTGAGGACCAGAGAGAAGATATTTGAGGGGAAGAAGCTCAGAGTACTCCCACTTTCTGGAATGTCAGGGGAATTTGCCAGGGGGAACCTGACCTGAGGGTCCAGATTAAGACGTGTCAAGCCTCGACTGAAGGATCAGGGAAAGGCTTGGCTATCCCAGTAGTAGAAGGAGACGTGAATTACCCTCTCAAGATGAAATAAATATCAAAACCACTTTATAGCAGATACAAAAGGGGCTTTGATGTCTGCTTAGAAGAACCAAGAAGTGGGTTTTTTTCTCAACCTGGAAGATTAGAGAAAGGGACGAACAGATAGATAATTCCAGTCTTCACAGAGGGATTATTCCCTCCCACCCCCACCCCCACTCCTTGCATCTGCAAATGGTTATTAGTAAAGTGCTTTCCGAGGACTTTTTCATTAAATGTTTGGATAGCCTCCCCTAATTTGTTAGCCTTTTATCAATTATGTGTATTTAGTGTCTAGTGACTTGATGACTTTCATTAATCAGCTATTCATATTTATTTCAACAAATATATCCAATAGCTAACTTGTACACACAACTTCCTTGGGTTAGTTTGGGCTCTATATTGGTCTTGTCCTAAGTCCCCTAGACTCTAGTAGGATGACTCTTCAAATAACGATTTTATCCTATTGCTTCCTCAAATTCCTATATAGTGATCTCCAATAATAGTGAGTTATCCTGAACTTCATTTGCTCTGGCTGTTTCCCTCACAGTGGTCCTGTGCAGCCTTTTTGTTGGCTTCAATTACATCTGGAAGTACTCTGGATCACCTACTAAATACATGAGAAGGAATAAAGAAGGGGGGGAAAAAGTCAAGGAATTTTGGCCTCATATTTTAATTTGGAAATTTCTTTAGACTACACAGTCTACAAAAATTACACTACAGTATGCAATACATAAATACTTTTTGGAGTTAGAAAATTTCAGGATATCTAGTATTTCTGTTATTTCTTATCAGTTACCAACTCACATGTTCCTGTGATCAAGTGACACTCATACTTAATCCCTTACCATGTTTTAAACATTAGTTTTCAGGACAAAAAAAATGAATTTAATTCAGAGTAGGTCAGTTGTCATTTGTTTAGTTTTCCAATAGCCTATGTAAGCAGTCGTGAATTTACTTTCAAGGTGTCTTTTTTGCCTTTGAAAATAAGTACAAAATAATTTTAACTTTTCACATAAATTTGACATCTGTATGTGTGTTCTAGAATTACAGGAAGTGTGTGCTTCCACAATGAATACTCTAAGGCCCTTTCCATTAAATACCCGAAGGATCAACTAACTCGCTTGCCTCAGGAGTTTTTGTTGATATAAACAAGAGCTGTTTTTCAGTTTACTCTCAGCTCAAAGAGATGACCTTGCAGTTAGCCAGTGTAGTCTGAAGAGCTGGTTTCGGGTTACTTGCTAGGAATATGGTATTTACAGTAATAGAGTGAGCCCAAACTAGCTTCTCTAAAGAATGTCAACATGGTTCTCTAAAGAATGCCATGTTGACTGAATCAGACCTGTGTCTCTGACTGACACTTTATGGATAATTATAATTATCCTCTTCGATAAACTCAGAAAGTTAGAGAAGCAGCCAGAACATTCCTCTTGATTGCCAAGGTGTGGGTAGGGGTAAGGAATAAAGTATGAGTTTCTATTGAGGAAAGTATTAATCAAGTTGTTAGTCAACCACTTACTCTGTTGTAGGGAGGGCTCAACCATAGGGTAGAAGGTTGAAATTAGAAGCATCCTTCTAATTTTGCTTCTCTAACCCATTAATTCACCTAAACTATTAATTTTAAACATTTTAAGTCACCTTTTTGGGATAATAAATTCCATAAGTTTAGTACATGGTAAGATATTACATCTTTTAAATTCATTAAATATGTAATAGTAACAGAATAGTGCTTGACAATAAACGTGTTCAGCAAATGTTAGCGGTGATTATTTTTTTTAAAAGAATATATTTTTAAATATATATTTTTATTGACTTTAGAGAGGAAGACAGAGAGAGATAGAAACATCAATGATGAGAGAGAATCATTGATTGGCTGCCTCCTACACGCCCCCTACTGGGGATTGAGCTGCCAGGCATGTGCCCTTGACCGGAATTGAACCCGGGACCCTTCAGTCTGCAGGCCAATGCTCTATCCACTGAGCCAAATCAGCTAGGGCTAGCTGTGATTATTTTAATGTAGCCTACATTTTTATAGTTTAAACTTTGAATATATCTGTTGGTTCAATTCCAGGGCTTGGCAGTATGTATATACTTCATCATATTCCTTTTTGACTTTTTCTAGACTCACATAGCCTAATTGCTTTGGTTCTATTGCCAGAAGCCAGCCACACTAGTCCATTGATTCTCTTCCGTTTCTTGTTTTAAACCTTTGATTTACAGAAGTGCATAAATCAGTTACTTTTTTTCCTCTAGTATATGACAGTGTCATGCATCTCTTTCCCTTTTGTAGATCCTTAAGAGCAGATATGTCTCTTTTCGTGTCCAAGGAGCCTAACTCTATGCTGATGTGGAGTAGAAACTTAGTAAATATTTGGTGAACTAGCCATAATGATGGGGCAATAAGCCAGACAGCTTAGGCTAGCTGCCTAAGCAAATTTATATTCCCTAAGTTAGAAATATAGAAAATTCTACAAGACTTTTAGGTTAAAAATGTATTACATACCTGCTATGTGCCAGATTTCCTTAGAAAGTTTTAGGTAGGAGTTTTATAGATAGAAGTCTGATATTTGAAAACTATATACTCCTGTGTCCTGAGCACTGAGCTAGGCACAGGGAAGCTGTTGAAAAAGAAAAGCAATCCTTGTTCTTCCAGGATGTTGTTTGGTGGAGAGAGATGGACAAAGTGGGATGATGGTTGTGACAAGGGTGCTACAGGCACTGAGGGAGCAAGAACACAAGCTCAAATCTAGTAAAGGAAGTCACTAAAAGTCTCTCCAAGGAAGTGATGTTTTAAATAAGTCACAAAAATTTAGCAGTGACTAGCCAAAGAGGAAGAAAAAAAGAATTCCGGGTAGAGGAAACAAGTGTGAAGGCTCAGGTGAGAAAATACGGTATGTTTGATAAATTGGGGAAAATTCAATGATAGGAACCCATATTGTGAGAGGAAGAACTATGAGAAATGAGGCTAGCAAGTGGTAGCTCAGAATATGGTGGTGGCAGCACAGATGGAGAATGGGAAATGGTTAAAAAAATTATATATATGATAAAATGGATAGGATTTATTGGTTGATTAGTTTTAGAGAAGAAAGGAGTCAAAAATAACTCCTTAGTTTCTGGTTGGAGAATTGGGTGAAGGCTAGCGCCATTTACTGAGGCAGAAAATAGGAGCAAGTTTAAGGTGCCAAAAGATATCTTAGGATACTTTTGGATATAGAAGGTATAAAATTCAGGTATAAAAGTTGAATGTGAGATCATAAAGGGCAGAAGTATAAGTCGGATATGAGGAATTTTCAAATACAAAAGTAGGTCAAATACAAACATTGATTGAACCAATCTATGTCAGTGTCTATGATGAGCAGGTCTGTGAGAGAGAAAATTATTTTTATATAAACAGCCTGTGTCCTGACAGTACAGTATAGTTATGAGTAAAGATGCCCATTCAATTAACTGCAATACACAGCACAGGGTGGTAAACACTAGAGGACAGCTACAAACCAAGTATTGGGGCACTGCCGAAAAGAAAATGGTTTGTCAATGACTATGTGGAGGAGTGGGCTTTCAACTGGGCCTGAAAGGGAGAAAGTTGTTTTGGACTTAAGGAATAACAAAGTACAAAAACCTGAAAGTTCATATTATATGTTCAGAATGCAGTGGGTTGTTGGTATGGCTGGAATTGAAGATTTTTAGGGTATTAGAGTTACAGGTAAGACTGGAAAACTATTTTGGGGCCAAATAGACTGAGTATCATGCTTAAGTATGTGTATTACAGGCAAACAAAGGCTGTGGCAGAGCTGAAATAAGTTTCGATCATCTGACTACCAGTTACATATTCAAACTTGCATCCATTGTGTGCCTGCTCCATTCAGCATAGCCCTAGTCATCCTCACATATGTGTCTAAGTAAATACAGTCCTCGTATTTATTCTCTCTTAAGTTACTCTCTCCTTCCTTTTCAACTGTGAAGACTAACTGCAGAATATGAATATCCTGTGGCCCTCTGAGTTTTCATTAAGGCTGGGACAATGCTTTGAGTTACTTTAGAGTTGAGGAACATGTGGTGCTGGACACGGGTTTCCTCAACAGCCCTGCAAGGGACATGTTAGGTGAGATTATTTCTCCATTCAGTCTGAGGCAGAAAAATATTAAGAAGTTCTAGCTTCAAAGAGGGCACCAAAAAAAAAAGGTTCTAGAGTTCATAAAATTGGATTCAGCATTTATTAAACAACTACACACTGCAAGTTACCTTTTTCTTCCTATAAGCTTAGTTCAGTTAGCAGATACTTATTTTCTTAAAACATTTTTATTGATTTTAGAGAGGAAGGGATAGGGAGAGAAAGATAGAAACATCAATGATGAGAGAGAATCATTGATTGGCTGCTTCCTGCACACCCCCTATTGGGGATCAAGCTTGCAACCCAGGCATGTGCCCTTGATCGGAATCAAACTCGGGACTTTCAGTCTGCAGGCTGACACTCTAGCCACTGAGCCAAATCGGCTAGGGCAGCAGATACTTATTAAGTACTCACAAAAGTACTTAATGAAGTATATACTTGATGAAGTAAAATGGCTGGTTGCAAAGAAAACAGATTCCTGCCCTAGCTGGTTTGGGATGGAACTAGTGATGTGCTATAAAGCAGCTCTCTAGGAAAAACACACACTCTGATTTGTAGTGCTTGCCAATTTCTGTGGTGTATATACTTCCAGCATCACTGATTTTAAGTTATCAACTTAAAATGTCACTAAATATGGAGTTGGAAAGTGATATGCACAATTGGTTCTTAGGAGCTTGTAGAGCTGATAGAGCATACCATTGAATGAATCATTCATACTTAAGAAAGCCTACAACAGCAAGTGAATACTGAGACATTTCTAGAATGATCGGAGCCTGTGTCAGCACCATATCATGTTCCCATCCTTTTCAGAGGACCATGATCTCCACAGTGCCCTTAGATTTGGTAGTTATGTTGGTGTTCCTTTCCTATGGTTTCCATCTTTTCAAACCAGACGAAGTTACTGGTGCTTCTTGTTTCTGACAGCAGCTTCAGCTACCTGACTTCATGTGAAAGATGGCTAATGCAGAAGTGAGTGTCCCAGTGGGGGATGTGGTTGTGGTACCCACTGAAGGAAATGATGGGGAGAACCCTGAAGACACTAAAACCCAAGTGATCTTGCAGTTACAGCCTGTGCAACAAGGGTAAGTGACTAAGGATTTGGATATTCTGAAAAATTGGAGAAGTTTAAAGAGTGGGAAAAGTACAACTTTATGCTTGCTTAGCACAATAGAACATTCAACATTAATCTGAGAGTTGGCCAAATTTTCATCTCTATAATAATGTATTGATTGAGTGCTATATTTGTCATTTCAGTACTTATTACAATTAGCTATTTCCTTGTCTTTACCCTCTTTTCCACTGTTAGCTTTTTGAGGGTAAGTTACATGGCTCCTTCATTTTATTTATTCACACTATTTAGCACAGGGCCCTGGTACATGTTTAACAAAAGACAGTGTAGTTAGAGTCAGAGGAGATTAGGTAAGGCAACTATAAAAGTATTCCTATTAGAAGCTTTCTGGACTGTCAAGGGTGGACAAATTATCAAGTTTAATCGATAAAAAAAATATATAAACTAATCTTGTGTGTGTGTGTGTGCTTTTTTATCTTTATTGTTAAAAATTTATCTTTATTGTTGAAAGTATTACAGGTATCCTCTTTCCCCCACATTGACTGTCTCCCTCCCCAGGCCTTCACCCTGTGTCCATGGGTTAGACATATATGCATATCCTATATAATAAAACCCTAATATGCAAATGAACCGAATGGTGGAACAACTGGTGGAACTACCGGTTGCTATGACATGCACTGACCACCAATTGAGTGTCTTTCCCTCTCTCCCCCCGAGAGGGAGGTGACTGGCTGCAGTGATCGGGGGCAGGGCTGGCGAGCAGATGGCACCAAGCCGCCAGCTAAGGCAGGTGCCAGCAGGGGCCCCCCGATTGCCCTGCCCACCAGTCGCCCCACAGATGGCCCTGATCACCAGCCAGGCCTAGGGACCCTACCCTATATATTGGGAACAGTCTCTTAGATTTAAAAATTAAAACCTGGCAAGGCTACTCTAACACTGAAAAAACAGGATGATGCAGTGATGACATGCATGGACTCTGGCTTGCACATTTTGTGGTGAGCCCTGATTCTGATACTTATAACTGTGTGACAAAACCCATTACTTAACTTCTCTCTGCTTCAGTTTTTCCACCCTAAGATGGGGAAAATGGTACTAATGCCTCAGAAGGATCATATTATGTACTACTTTTTATAATCGGCAAAAAAATGTAGCTGCCCATACAACAGTAAGATGCCTTTCACCTGTATGAAAAGTATGGTCACTGGTGCATGCAGCGTCCCGGATTGCAAGAGGGATGTCCGACTGCTGGTTTAGGCTTGACATCCCCCGGGGTGTCCCGGATTGTGAGATGACGCAGGCCAGGCTGAGGGCCCCCCTACCCCCGTGCATGAATTTCATGCACTGAGCTTCTAGTATGTATATAAGTTCTTTCATTAATCTCTCCCTACCCCAATTCCCTCAAAAATACGTCAGTCTGTTGCATGCTTCAATGTGTCTGGGTCTATTTTGTCTGTCAGTTTATTTTGTTCATTAGAGTCCACATATAAATGAGATCACATGATACTTATCTTTCTCTGATGGACTTATTTCACTTAGCAAAGTTCTCTCCAGGTCCCTCCATGTTGTCTCAAAGGGTAAGAGATCCTTTTTTTTTTTTTTTTAAATATTTTATTGATTTTTTACAGAGAGGAAGGGAGAAGGATAGAGAGTTAGAAACATCGATGAGAGAGAAACATCAATCAGCTGCCTCCTGCACACCCCCCACCGGGGATGTGCCCGCAACCAAGGTACATGATCGGAATCGAACCTGGGACCCCTCAGTCCGCAGGCTGATGCTCTATCCACTGAGCCAAACCGGTTAGAGTGAGATCCTTCTTTTTCACAGCTGCATAGTTTTCCATTGATGGGCACTAGGCTGTTTCCAGATCTTAGCTATTGTAAATAATGCTGCTGTGAATATAGGGGTGCATATATTCTTTCTGATTGGTGTTTCAGGCTTCTTAGGATATATTCCTAGAAGTGGGATCACTGAGTCAAATGGCATTAACTACCTACTTTTATACAATGTATTATAAAGGTGTTGGAAGAAATATAGCACATTGTTACCATTACCATAGAGCTTGCAGTCTAGCTGCAAACCAAAAATACATATTCTATCCTAGATAATAAAAGGCTAATATGCAAATAGACCGAATGGCGGAACAACCGGTCACTATGACACGCACTGACCACCAGGGGGCAGATGCTCAACACAGGAGCTGCCCCCTGGTGGTCAATGTGCTCCCACAGGGGGAGCGCCGGTCAGCCAGAAGCTGGTCTCGTGGCTGGGGAGTGCAGCGGTGGACATCCCCCAAGGGGTCCCAGACTGCAAGAGAGTGCAGGCCGGGCTGAGGGAACTCCCCTCCCCGCCCCCCAGTGCAGGAACATCATTCACTGGGCCTCTAGTCTACACTAATAAAAGAGAAACATGCAAATTGACCATCACTCCGCTACACCCACCAGCCAATCAGGAGCAAGTATGCAAATTAACCCAACAAAGATAGCGGCAGCCATGGAGCTGGAGCGAGCAGGAGGCTTTGGGTTGCCCCCCGTGATGGAGGAAGCCAAGCTTCCTGCCCGCCCTGGCCAGCCTTGGCCTCCACTCAAGGCTACAAAGTTTCAATTATAGAAGATAAATAAATCCCAGATACTTGCTTCCAGCGGGCCCTGGCCTCCACTCAAGGAGGCGCTGAAAAAAAAAAAAAGGAGTGGCTGGGAGCTTGGGTTGCTGGGGTGTGTGGCCAGCCTGCAAACAGCCATCAGCCCCTCACCCAGGCTGGCCAGGCACCCCAGTGGGGACCTCCCACCCTGAAGGGGGTGTGGCCAGCCTGAAAACAGCCCTCAACCCCTCACCCAGGCTGGCCACACCCCCATGGGGTGAGGGTCCCTGCTGTGGGGCTTGGCCAGCCTGCAAACAGCCATCAGCACCTCACCTAGGCTGGCCAGACACCCCAGTGGGACCCCCCCACACCCTGAAGGGGCTGTGGCCAGCCTGCAAACAGCCATCAGCCCCTCACCCAGGCTGGCCACACCCCCATGGCCCGATCCCTTAAACAGGCAGTCAAACATTCCTCGAGGGGTCCCAGATTGGAGAGGGTGCAGGCTGGGCTGAGGGACACCCCCGCCCGTGCATGAATTTCATGCACCGGGCCTCTAGTATATAATAAAAGATTAATATGCAAATTGTCCTCTTGGTAGTTCGCTGACTGGGAGTTTGACTGCTTGCTATGATGTGTGCTCACCACCAGGGGGCGGCGCAGAACAAAGGAAGGCCACAGTCGCAGCCAGCAGCCGGGGGAAGGAAGGCCCCGATCAGCCCTGATCACCGGTCAGGCCTAGGGACTCTACCCATGCACAAATTTTGTACACTGGGCCTCTAGTATATAGATAAAGAAATCACTTACATGGCAAAATCTAAGAAGTGCTGAATGGCATGGTTAGAAAGTGCTTTCAATTTAGGGGACCACTATGAATTTGAAGAAATAAGTTTTAAAAAATGGTCTGTGGTCTTGAAGGTTAAATAAGAATTGCATAACAAAAAAGAATTGCATCTATAGAGAGAAAGGAGGCGTAGTAATTTTACCTTGGGGAATGTATGAAAGATTCTTCATATTATTTAAAATGTTCTTGGGCAAACATAAAATCCAATCCTAATCGACTAAATAGTGTACCTTGTCTTAAACACTTCTGGAAAAGACAATCAACCTTTCTTGGTAATTTTAAAAGCATTTTAGTATAGAAAATTTCAAATTTACACAAAAATAAAGAAATATAGTGTAAGCGCCCATCACCCAGTTTCAACAATCATCAACACATGGCCAGTCTTATTCATCTCTACATCCACCTACTCCTGAATTTTTTAAAAGCAAATCCCAGACATTAGTATGTATTTGTAAGATAAGGACTTTTTAGTTTTAAAAATATAACCATTTCTGAATATTGTTAAGCATGAGGAAATATTCTAGGATTTATAAGGGAACGTTGATACATATTCCTGACATAGAGATAATAGAGTGGTTTAAATTTTTATTGGTACCAACAGATTATGTATGCTTATTCAAATTCTCTTTTGTGGGGATTTCATCTGTTACACATATACATACTAGTAGTTGTTACCCTTTGGTACATGATGAAGAATTAAAGAGTAGGTCCTTTAGTTGTAGCCAGCTTTATTTTTCATATGGAGTCATTATGTCTTCTATCTCTCCAAAGTGCTCCAAGGAACATTTGAGATCTTGCTCTCCAGCATGTTGTCAGTTTGGCTCAAATAAATTCTTTACATATTACATTTTTATTGATTTCAGAGAGGAAGGAAGAGGGAGAGAGAGATAGGAAACATCAATGATGAGAGAGAATTATTGATCGGCTGCCTCCTGCACACCCCCTACTGGGGATCAAGCCCGCAACCCCGGCATATACCCAGACTGGGAATTGAACCGTGACCTCCTAGTTCATAGGTAGACGTTCAACCACTAAGCCATTCCAGCCAGGTTCAAATAAATTCTTATAAGAATTTTTCTAAAAAGTGCTCCAATTGTCACTTGTCTTATTCCTACTAAAGACAGAAAAAGCTTCTCTACTGCTTAGAGACTTAATTCGTTTAAAGATTTAGTTCCACTTTTTTTCTTTTTGTCTGTCTCTTATTTTCCAAATTATATTGCCTTTTCTGGAAACCTCTCATTGCTTGATCAGATAGGCATCTTTGTATAACATATATTGACTCCCAATGCACTGTTTATACTGAATTTTAGAATATGAGCTTGTGAATAAACATCTGAGGTACTGCATTTTGAAAAGCCCGACAATTGATGCTCAGTTGATTTCTCGAATTGTGTTTTTTAGTTATTTGAATATTTATTGTTCTTTAGCTCCATTTTATAAAGATGAGTGGGGAAGAAATATACTGATACTAGTGATAAGAAGTACAGGTCTCATAAGTTCAATACACTTGAGACAAAGATGGAAATCATCAGGTATTAGTCTTCAGCCTCAGTTACACTTAACCTAATTGGCTTCAGGTTCGAATATGAAGGAAAGAAACAACATGTATGAATTTTTGGGAATATATTGGTAAAGACTGTATATACAAAAGGCAAGAAATGATTAGAGATTTTATATAAATATTTTTTATTTCAATATATAGAACTTTTATGTCTTTTATGTCTTAACTTTTACATATATCACATTTTATACTTTTTCAAATATTCATTATGTACATATTTTCATTTTCAGAAGTATATTATGAAGCAAAAGTAGAGTGTCTGGTAATAGTCTCTCTATAGAAACACATAGAACCTAACACTGTCTAAGACGATTCTTTCAGAATAGCACACTAGTCCTGGCCAGGTAGCTAGCTCAGTTGGTTGGAGCGTCCCTCCCATACACCAAAAGCTTGCATGTTCAATTCCCGGTTAGGGCACATACCTAGGCTTCAGGTTCGATCACTGGTGGGGTGCATATGATAGGCAACCAATTGATGTTTCTCTCTCACATTGATGTTTCTCTCGTGCCCCCCCCCCCACTTTCTTTCTCCCTCCTCTCTCTTTCTCTCTTCCTATTCCTCTCTATAAAGTAAAATAACCCTCCCCACCTGAAAAAAAAAAAAAGAATAACACTAGATTGGCTTTAAAATACGCCCACATGTAACTTTTAAACTAGATATATATTTTTTTAATTTTTAATTTTTTAAAATATATTTTATTGATATTTTACAGAGAGGAAGGGAGAGGGATAGAAAGCCAGAAACATCGATGAGAGAGAAACATCGATCAGCTGCCTCCTGCACACCTCCCACTGGGGATGTGCTCACAACCAAGGTACATGCCCTTGACCGGAATCGAACCCGGGACCCTTCAGTCCGCAGGCCGACGCTCTATCCACTGAGCCAAACCAGTTTCGGCTAGATATATATTTTCATTGATTTCAGAGAGAAAGAGATAGAAACATCAATGATGAGAGAGAAACATCGATCAGCTGCCTCCTACACACCCCCTACTGGGGATCAAGCCTGCAACCCAGGCATGTGCCCTTGACCAGAATTGAACCTGGGATCTTTTGGTCCTCAGGCCAATGCTCTATCCACTGAGCAAAACTGGCAAGGGCTCTTGAAAGGTTTTAAGGAGAGAGTGACATGATTATGCTGGTGGGAATACAGAAGATCAGGTAGCTGCAAGGAGAGATGTTCAGACTAACAATTATGCAGCCTGAATGCAGTAGCAATAGAAGCAGAGATAGGGAGGATGGCTAGTGTTAAAGATGCATCTGGCAGGATTTGGTGACTGGCCATGTGGGAGTTGAGGAGGAGGAAAGGGAGGAATCTAATGTAATTCCCAGGCTTCTGTGTTAGGCTCCGGTGTTCTGGGTGGTGTCATCAGCAAGGATAGGGAGTATAGGAAGAAGAGTAGTTTGGGAGGTCAGAGAGGGAAGAGAACTTGCTTGTTTTAGACATAACAAATTGATCAAAGTCCTATGGGACATCCAGATGTATTTATTCACTTATCAGTTAACTTCTGGTGTGAAATTCAGAAGGGAGGTCCGTGCTAAAGTTGTAACTATGGGCTGGGTAATCACTGATGCAAAGGAGATTATTCAGGAGGTCCTTTTAAGTAACAAGATGCAATGATTAATACATCAGGTTTATTACAGAGATTAAAGGATATTGCTGTATCGTATTAGGTAATTTTGAGCCCATTTCTTAGAAGGTAGAAACATTTTAGAAAGACACTTTCCCTAAGTAGTACCTCTAGTTATTGCTAGTCACTTTGGGTATAGCTCTTACTTTTTTTTTTCTTTTTTTTTACTATATTCTGCTCATGTCAATAGTTTGGTTATGGGAGCGACTTCCGGCAGCGCCTCTCCTGCTCCAGTCCCAGGCCTGGGACCCCGGGCTCCTCACATTCAGGGGGCCGTGCGGACCACCCCAGTAACAAGGGTGGGGTCTGCTGCCCCTTCTTGAACCCCGAGAGAGACCGGACGCCAGGCAGGCAGAGAGTATGTTATTCCATCCTTGGCCCACAGATTTATGGCAGAGATGGGTGGATTTCTTCATTCTCTTCTTTATAAAAGCAACTATTGTCTTAAGCATTATGCACCTCTGTGGAATAAAGTTTGCTATGCATTATGTAATAGAAGAAATAGATGAAGACACATCAATAAAAGACCTGCAGAAAATGATGGTTGTGGCTCTTACATACAGATTACTGGTTTGTTTCTATGAGATAATTTGCATTTGGGGAGCAGGCGGAGCTACCCCAGGGAAGTTCCTGCTGGGACTTCGAGTTGTGACAAGTGACACGTCAGTGCTTATTGCACCAAGTCAGGTTTTAGTGATTCCTTCCTCAAATGTTAGCATTACAACGTCCACTAAACGAGCATTGACCAAGAATTTTTCTATTGCTTCTTTTTTCCCTGCTTTTATCACACTGCTGTTTTTTCAGCATAATCGAACAGCCTATGACATTATAGCAGGAACCATTGTGGTAAAAAGAAATGGGGTTAGATGATGCCCCCAAAGCCCTGAATTCCATACTTTCTGGAATGATGACAAGACTAAATTATGTACCAAGGCCATCGGTATCCCTGGGTTACGTTAATTGATTTAGAAATTAAAGCAGTCACTCCAGTATGATACAGGTGAAAAAAGAAAAAGAAAAAAAATAGTTTGGTTATGGTGCTTTGAAAAATGCTAAAGTGCTTAAAAATGCTTCAGTGCCTAGATTCCAACAAGAGCCATCAACTTCTATGCTCAACATTCGCTTTTTGAACTGTCCAGTAGTATTACTTTTTATTCTTTTTAGAATAATTCTTTACTATGACTTAATCTTATTACACTTGAAGCAACACTTTATCTCATGAGTGTTTCTTTTTAATTTATTTTTTATTGATTATTTTAGAGAGAGAGGAAGGGAGAGGGATAGAAACATCAATAAGAGAGAAACATTGATCTACTGCCTCCTGCACGCCCCCTACTGGGGATTGAGCCCACAACCCAGGCATGTGCCCTTACTGGGAATCAAACCAGTGATCTCTTGGTGCCTGGGTCAATACTCAACAATGAGTCACACCGGCTGGGCTATCATGAGGTTTTAAGGTTATGAAGGGAAGAGTGGTGTAAATAAGTAGCAAGAGGAACTTCACTTTGAGGTGAGGAAAGTTGTTGATTCATTTCCATGGTAGTAGCTGCTAAGCAGCCAGGGGCAGCTTAGAGTTTAAAAACAATGGGGAACTAGTCAAAGCACTAACATACAGTTGTAAAGTATATTTATTTTAGTCCTTTTGAGGTAGGTTAAAAGAAATTTCTTAACCCCCATGCTGTGAATATTAATTTTTTCATGATTTATGTAGTTTGTTTATCGATGGACACTTTTACAACAGGATTTATGAAGCCGGGTCCGAGAACAACACAGCAGTTGTGGCAGTAGAAACTCACACGATACACAAAATTGAAGAAGGGATTGGTGAGTCTTTTTGTTATTCTAGTACATTTGACCTTAGTTTCCTTAGCTGAGATTTCTTGACTTTGTGCCTTTTTCACCCTACTCAGTGTGCCCTATCAGCGCTGCAGCTATCAGTTTGATGGTGGTACATCTAGGGACACCGCTGACTAAGGTGCTAGGGCTGTCAGTTGATTGTTTAACATCAGTTTGCTAGGGTTGCTAAAAGTATTTTTAAAATTTTTTTATTGATTTCAGAGAGGAAGGAAGAGGGAGAGAGACAGAACATCAATGATAAGAGAGAATCATTGATCAGTTGCCTCCTGCACGTCCCCCACTCAGGATCGAGCCTGCAACCCAGGCATATGCCTCGACCAGAAATCAAACCATGACCTGGGTCATAGGTCGAGGCTCAACCACTGATTCATGCCGGTCAAGCAAAAAGATTTTTCATCTATAAAAATCCCACAAAGAAATTGGAGCCTCAAGGTTGATTCTTATCAGTAGGGAAGTTGCTGATGAAGACTGATAAGGTGTTCAATGGAAGGCAGTCAGTGGAAAGAAATTTTGAAATTAGGCAAACCTAAGTTTGGAGCCTACTTTCTCATTTCTTAACTGTATCCTTGAGAAAGTCACTTTACCTTTGGATTCCCACATTACAGATATGTAAAACATAGAAAACAATCACTATCTCCCAGGGTTGTTGCAAGAACTAAATAAGATTAAGCACATCAAAGCATATAGCACAGGGGAGGGGGTGGGGGTAAGGGGGAGAAATCAACCAAAGGCCTTGTATGCATGCATATAAGCCTAACCAGTGGTCACGGACAACAGGGGGGTGGGGGCATGCATGGGGAGGGGTTTGGGATGGGAATGGGGGGATGAGGACAAATATGTGATACCTTAATCAATAAAGAAATTAATAAAAAAAAAGCATATAGCAGTGTCTGGTGCATAGTGGGAGTTCAGTAAGACAGTTGTTATGCCTAACTTTTGCCAGAGGATTTCTAAACAATACCAGCCAATGTAAACTGTTAACCCCTGAGAGGAACCAGGAGACTAAAGATTTTGAATTAAGCTTTGGGAAAGAGTGTTCAATAAATCACTGGTATTTTTTCCATTTTCAGATGCAAGCACTATAGAAGCAAATGAGGATATGGAAATTGCTTACCCCATAACTTGTGGGGAGAGCAAAGCCATTCTTCTCTGGAAGAAGTTTGTATGTCCAGGAATAAATGTGAAGTGTGTCAAGGTAATTGTCTTTTCTCCTTGCTGGAACCTATTTTGGGGCTCCTTGTTTTCAAAGGGCATGATTTCAGTGCCTAATCTCTCTTTCCCACCATATCAGTATTTTAAAAAATATATTCTTATTGATTTCAGAGAGGAAGGGAGCGGGAGAGAGAGAAACATCAATGATGAGAGAGAATCATTGATCGGCTGCCTCCTGCACGCCCCCTAATGGGGATCAGGCCCACAACCTGGGCATGTGCCCTTGACTGGAATTGAACCTAGGACCCTTTAGTCCGCAGGCCGACGCTTCATCCACTGAGCCAAACCTGCCAGGGCCATATCAATATTTTTAATTTTGTGGCTATAGTCCTATTGCATCATAGTAAATAAAAATAACTTGGGAGTAAAATTGTATTCTGATGGGACCTGGATTCAAGTACCATCAGAATAAAAGTTTGGCTCAGTAGATAGAGCATTGGCCTATGGCTTCAAGGGTCCTGGGTTCTATTCCTGTCAAGGGTGCATGCCCGGGTTGTGGCTTGATCCCCAGTAGGGGGCATGCGGGAGGCAGCTGATTGATGATTCTCTCATTATTGATGTTTCTATCTCTCCCTCTCCCTTCCTCTCTGAAATCAATAAGAATATATTTTTAAAAATCATGCCCCACACTGGGGATCGAGCCTGAACCCCGGCATGTGCCCCAACCAAGAATCAAATCGTGACGACCTGATTCATAGATCAACATTCAACCACTGAGCCATGCCTACCAGGCAAGATTACATAATTTTGATGCTCTGCAGTGCTCTTGGTTCCTACTGTACTTATTCTTTCTGCCACATCCTGAATCTTGTCATTAGGGCTAGATAGATCACTTCAGTTTATTTAAACAGCCTTTGTGACATTGGATCCAACTACTGATTGAGGGCATAAATGGTTTTGTTTTATTTTGTTAAACTTTACTGAGGTGTTTTTTTTCCCCATTGCTTTTCCAGAGAGAGTGGAAGGGGAGGGAAGGGAAAGGAGCAGAGTTGGGGGGGCAAAGAGGGGAGAGGAGGGAGAGAGAGAGAGAGAAACATCCATGTGAGAGAGACACATCGACTGGTTGCCTCCTGCAAGTACCCAGATCCGGGGTGGGGAATGAACCCACAATCCAGGTACATGCCCTTGACCGGGAATCAAACCCAGGATCGTTTGGTGCACGAGCCAAGGCTCTCACCACTGAATAACACCAGCCAGGGCCATAAATTGATTTTAAATACTAATTAGTATATTAATCTCTGATGCTCCCAATGTCATCTGTAGATTTGTACCAGGATAGGGCACTGTGCTCAGAGAAGGACATCTTCTCTAGTACAATAGGGCAGAAAGCTAAATAATGCAAGGTTACAACTTAAGATGTCATCTGGGTATTTTTTGTACATAACAGCTAGAATCGTCTCTTAGTTTTCCTCTGACCTGCCTAAGTTGACATTGGATTATTTTGGACTTTTCTTTTTACTTTAGTTCAATGATCAGTTGATCAGCCCCAAACATTTTGTTCATCTGGCTGGCAAATCCACCCTAAAGGACTGGAAGAGAGCTATTCGTCTGGGTGGAATCATGCTCAGGTGAGCTCTAATAGTTAAGAACATACCTTTCCACTGACTTTGGGGGCACTTAATCATGGTAGAATTGAGAGAATTCAGTCTTTTCTCTTTAATTTGAAATTTTTATTCTGTCTGATGGATTAGTTTAAGCAATTCATGTATTATTTGACCTTCATCAACTTGTTTTAAAAAAAACTCTGAAAGAAGAGTGAATCAAATTCACTTTTCCCTGTATCTAGAGCCAATTTTTTAGGCTGTTGGGTAGGATCCTCTGGGCAGAGAAATTCAAGAACAGACGACGGTCCTGCTTGAGATCACAGATCATAGGCAGGCTAAGCCTGGTGCTGAGGAAGCGTGACAACCACTGAGAAGTTTAGGCTGACTGACAAGTCCTAGAATAATTGGTAAAAGTAGAGGGGTGCTATTAATAAGTACCAGTGATGCACAGTGAGTGCAATCCTTGCCATCACTGTACCACAGAAATAAAATTCAGAATGCTTATTACCCCCAATTCCCCCCTTTATGCAGCAAGTTTCCTATCGTAATTTTTTTCCCTCTGAAAATTAACATTAGTTGATTAACGTTAGTGCTCATTCCTTGAGTACTCACCTCTTGGTAGAAAATTTAAAAATGTGGTCAAAAATTAAAAGTTCCACACAGAACATGTTTCAAGAACCTCAAAAACACCTTACCCTTTGTCTTTAATTCTTTTTAAGGAATCTGTCTTAAGAAAAATCCATAGGGCTTATACAGATTCAAGCATAAATATGTTCATTATGACATTATTTATTATGAAAATTAGTCTGTTTTAATATAGGTATATGTAGAGTAAATTATTGCTCATCTAAATATATATGAGTATATACTGTGGGATATAATGTAGTCATTAAAATATTTCTAAAGAGTTTTTACATAAAAATGCTTATGTGTAATGTAAGAAAGAAGACAAAATATAAAATCAATTAAACAGTGTGATTTTAATTGTGTTAAAACACATACACACATATGTAAAATTTAGTAGAAGAAAATATACCAAAATGTTGATGTGATCTCTGTGTTGTGGGATATTTTTTTAAAAAGGGTAGCTGTTTTCTTTATATTTTTCTGAATTTTTCACAAAAAATGTTTGTTTTTCTTCACATACTATTTTTTTAGTCAGAGACAAAGGAAAAAAAAAAAATTCCAGATGATTTATATGCAGAAATCAGTAGTTGAATGAAATTGGGGAGACTTACCTTTAACTTTCATTTTTGTAGTTCTTGGCCCGTTTTATTTGCCCAGAAAAGCAAGCATATGTCAACTTTTCTCAAATGTAAAAGAGAACAAGAATGCCTAAAAAACCTTTAGTGAAAGACAAGTAGCAATATAACATATTTACTGTAATGAAAATACTGCATCGTTTTGCTCAGGGTCTATCATAATGTCTTGTGAATTCATTTCTAAGGACATTTTATAGTGGGGGGTTTAGTATAATCAGCTTAGGTTGTATAGGAGAGTAGTTATCAATTTTTTTTAAGGAAAAAAATATGCTGAAGTTTTATGTCTCCAAAAGTGAAAACAGATCTTGCTGTCTAGGAATACTAACACATCAGAATCTCATCACAAAATTCTAATTCTGTGGTGGCATTCCTTAATTGTGCTTGGATATGAGGAGTCTTTTTTTCCCCTTTGGTTTGGTTTCATTGAGATCCTGTGGGGAAACTTAGCTATTGTCAGGAGTGTATATCTAAAGCTAGTGATAACAGGATATAAAAGAAAAAGTACTCATGAGTAGACTAGGGAGGGAAGAGCAGGACTTGTAAATGTGGACAGGACCAATGAAAATTTTATAGTCCCAATTAGAATCTTTGCAACCTAATGACTTTTAATACTATTAGGTTTCACTAATCTATAGCGGAGACTCAGCAACTTGTCTCTATTTGTTCCTAAAGCCTAGTTCCCGAAGTGCAGGCTTAAGTGGTACTTCTTGTCTCCCTTTGTGCAGGAAAATGATGGACTCCGGACAGATTGATTTTTACCAACATGACAAGGTTTGCTCCAATACCTGCAGAAGCACCAAATTTGATCTTCTGATCAGCAGTGCAAGAGCGCCAGTGCCAGGACAGCAAACAAGTGTGGTGCAGACACCCACTTCGGTCGATGGTAGGGGGTAGGAAACCACCTGAAAACACATTGTGTTTTTCAGTAGCATTTTCCCCCTCATTTCTCCTTTGTGTTTCCTTTTTCTTACTTTTTGTTGAATTTATCGGGGTGACATTGGTTAGTAAAAATTATATAGATTTCAGATATTATCTATCTATATAAAAGCCTAAGTGACCAGACGACCAGCCGGTAGCTATGATGCGCACTGACCACTGGGGGCAGACGCTCAATGCAGGAGCTGCTCCCTGGTGGTAAGTGCGCTCCCACAGTATGAGCGCCGCTCAGCTGACCAACAGGCGCCAGGCGCCGGGCTCATGGCTGGCTGGTGAGCACAGCTGCAGCGGTGCAAGCCTCTCCTGTGGACCCTCTCCCTGCGCACCCCTCCCCCACCTGGACTGGGACAGTAGGCAGGTGCAGCTGGGCTGGGATGAGCAGGAGCAGCGCAGCACCTGGCCCAGGCTTGGGGTAATCCCTGGCCGCCTGCCGCTTTGCACACTACTACATCCCTCGGGGGATGTAGGACTGCCGGTTTCAGCTGATCCCCACAGGCCAGGCTGAGGGCTCCACCAGTGCATGAATCCATGCACCGGGCCTCTAGTAGTTCTATAATACATCTGTATGTTGTATTATGTGTTCACCCCCTAATCTCCTTTGGGTTTCTTAATTTCAAATCTCATGAGTGTTGAAGTCCTTGAAAATTATGGTAATCTTGGATGGGGTTCTATGCTTTAGAAACAGATCTTTGTTTTCTCCCAAATGATTCCTATTGGCCAGACTCCTTCTTTGTTTCTTTTTTGCAATGCATGGTAAACATTAGAAAGATGGTTCAATAGTTCTAATGCTTATTCAGTAATCTCATCTCACTTGGGTACCATTTGGCATATCTTTGAATTTAGATTGTTTTGAAAATTCTTTGCTCTATTAGTGGTCAAAGCAGGAAGGTGGATTAGAATGGTGAATGGTTTTCAGTTGTTGAACTGAGATGTATCTAAGACAATTTATCTTGGCTGAGATGGACTGTGGAGACTCTGCTAAAAGGATCAAAGAGCTCTGCCTGGAAGGGTTCTGGATAACCAAGCTGAGGCTTCCTCACAATTGAGACAGGATGGCGGACACACTTAACTTCCGTAATATTGAGTTGGGATTAGGGCTCCCTGTGCATCTCCAGAAAAGATGTAGCCATGTGAGATTATTATTAAGGATTTAGTTAGTCCAGCTGGAGATTAGCACAGTTAAGATGACTAGATAGAGTATGTATCAACTACTTCCAGAAGACTTACAAATATGTCTGACAGAGTCACAAGAACACTAAAGGATATAAGGGAAGTACTGTGCTTTAAAATGCCTTTTTAGGTTTCTTTTGATCAGACCTAATATTCTGTATTGATTGGGTGAGTAGAAGCCAAATCTCTTGGAACCTAAATTCTTTTCATAAAAGTATTAAATATCTAGCAGTTTGAATTTTTGTTCATGTGACTCTTTCACTTGAAAAGTGAAAAATGCTGTGAAAGTATGTACTTCTTTTTTATTTGGCCAAAGCTCCTTTATTTAATTTATTGTCCACATTGATATTACTTCTTTGCTTATTATTATTATTTTTTAACTAGAGGCCTGGTGACGAATTCATGCACCAGTAGGGTCCCTTGGCCTGGCCTGCGGGATCAGGCTGAAACCGTCTCTTCGACATCCCACGAGGGGTCC